>NC_064762.1:29108616-29412366 GCF_011397635.1 Epinephelus fuscoguttatus | reverse complement strand
TGACGCTATTTCAGTGTGTTTCCAGTTCATGAAAGTTAACTGTAACGTTTTGGCCGCCGAAGACAGTCCGATTTAGCATGTGGTTGTACGAAAAGACCTCTAAGGAGTTGGATGTTCAGTACATCAGTACAAACAATAAGTACATTTTGTTTTAATGGTTGTTTTTTTGCTGGTAAAAATTTGTGCTGGTGTTACTACAGTTAACCATATACTGACTCTAAGTGCATCGTGCTAACCAAGCTAGCAGCTAGCGATAAGGTTATCTCCACCCTCTTGTCCAAACTAGTCAACTCTCATCACTTCTGGGATCATAAATTCAAGATGACAATGGTCAAAATGCCAAACTGGAGGCTTCAAAACGGAAGTCCATCAAGACCCAGGAACAGCGTTGGGCTTTGAAGCCAAATTGACATAGTACCCAAACTGGAATTACAACTTCTGGGTATGTCATGTGATGCCATTGGGCCTGAAAAGACTGACATTAACCTCGTTTCCATCTAAAAGTGATTTGAATCTTTGGGAAATGCGCATTTTTAGAAGTGGGAATCATGTGTGTTTCCATTAAATGTTTGGAGCGTGAAAACTACACTACAAACTCATGCGAGTTGCAAGATTACCTGGCCGCAGAGCCGGAAACAAAACAAATCTCACATGCTGTTGCCAGCATGTGTTGTATTGAAATGCATGACATATTGTGCTTGTGAAGACAAATTTTGAATGTACATAAGAACATCTTTAGAACTAGCTAACGTTAGCAACGGTTTGCAATATATCAAGCTATCCAAGCCAAGGTACTGGCTGCTATCTACAGGCTTGCGTTCCGTTGCTGCTTGCTATCCAGAATTGCAGTATTGTTTTTATCCTTTATCAAGGTGATAAAGGCTTTGATTTCTTCCTCCATCCACACAAACCTCGGGCTGCTTTCCGCCATGTTGTTGGCTTGTGGGAAAACACTGCGAGTGCAAACAGTTGATCAGTCACGTGTGTGCAAGTGTGCTACGTCAGACTTAATTCGAATTAAACTGTTTCCATCCCCCATTTTGTGAATCAACCGCATCAGCCAAAACCCGGCCATAGCGAGCGTATTTTTGTTTGTGCGAATCAGGGGATTTTAATTCTAATTTTGCCGTTTCCATCAACATTTTCCGATGCGATACTTCTAGATGCACATCTAAACAGCCTGATGGAAACACAACTATCGTGAAGTCTATCTTACATAGACATCTGTACATCACTGGATGAAAATTTTTGAGCGTCACATCCCCCACCAAATGACTTGTTTCACTATCGGGATTTGATCCCTTCAGTCTAGTAATATTTGGAATGTCTAGAAGGGCTGCTAGATGAACATATTTTATTCCTATTTATGTTAGCGGAGGGCTAAACCAGTAGTTAGGCGCTCAGCCCATGAAAAATCACGTTCACTTGTTCTGGTGGCCCAACGCTGCACAAGATCCAGATAATTTTACACCCTTTTTGGCTTCATGCACCACTGAGCTGCTTTCACAGGAATAAATGGGGCTCCGCCTCCAACGCTGTATGTAGTTCTCTTTGTCTATGAAACTGCATGTATGTAAAGTTTTCTCTGAATTCAGAAAACATAAACCATGTCAATGGTAGTTGTCAGTGTTCCTCATTCTCCCTGTTGTGTTTCGACAGAACTTTAAGATCCTTCATAAGTACGTCGCTCTGTACGCTACACACCTCATCAAGGAGGAGGACGCTCTGAAGGCTCTGCAGCTCTACATACAACACGGAGTTCCACCCAACCCTCAGGTACCGTATACACACTTTTAACTCCGTATTAATGGGAATTGCCTTTCAAACTAACCTTCTTATTTGAACTCTCAGAACTTTAACATCTACAAGCGCTTGTTCCTGGACCTGATTAACCTGCCCGACACTGATGGACCAGAGTCTTACCGGATGTGGGCCGACCTCCGCGACTTCATGCTGCAGCTGGTAAATCACAACAGTATCTAGTTAAGAGTCTGAAAGCTGAAAATAGCTGTAATTCCACTTTTTCTGACGCCTATGTTGTGTGTATGATTTCAGTGTGAGAACATTTCCAGGTCGGCCGAAGCCAACTCTCCAGCTCATGAAGACTTTGAGCAGATACTGTTGATCGCTCACTATTACGCCACACGTTCTGCCGCAAAGGGAGTCACGCAGCTGGTACACACAACACTATAACACTCACTTAATTTCTACCTTTGACCTGCATTATTTCCTCTAGACATTAGATACTAAAGGTCAGTTTAGTGTTTATCAAAAAATGGGGCTAAATTCACATGTGCATGATTACATTTCATCTCAAAAAGCAGGTTCAACATTGACTTGGATGTATTAATAACAGGAATGACTCATATAATCATCAGTATGACTAAACAAAAAAACAGGAAATGTCAATATGTTGAATTGTTCCAAAATAAACCTTAAATCTGATAGATTATCTTTTCAGTACCGGAACTTGACTCTCTTCCGCAGCCGGTGGTGACAGTTTGAAAGTTGGATTTGTGTTATTACTAATTTTAAAATCAAAGCTCCTCTTCTTCTGCTGTGCATTTTCAGGCCAGTCTTCCAGCCAAGCTGTCGGTGTCTCTGCTTCGTCACACTGAGCTCGTTCCTGCAGACAAGGCTTTCTATGAGGCTGGTTTGGCCTGCAGGGTGGGTACTACAGATGAGAGGAAGACAGTAGTTCTTCCACTCAAGAGTCTCTGTATTCATAAACTGGCACAAAGTGCTCCACTCATTCCAGTTTTAGTATGGGACATGGCCACAAAATGTTCTTCCTACCTGGCATTGTACAATCTGAAAGTTGACAACCTTTCCTCATCTGAAGTACATCTATTCCAGACACATTCCAGGACTTCCAAGAAAAGATGCAAACCTAAAATGTAGTTTTTGCATTGACTGGTCACTTTTAAAAATCCAAGAATAACATAAAATATGTTCTATGTTTCTTTGTGGTCCATTAATTTGCTTTTCTCAGGATATTTATGTTGAGGTTTCAGTGGCTTTTTAGTGTTAATTGGACAGCGACAGGCATTTTGGGGAAAAAACATGAACGTAAATGTCAAGAAATATTTGTTCCAGAAGACCATACCAATTCCCCTGGACTGATAACATGATCCTGTGTACCAGATTCACTAAACAGGTTCCTTTTCTTTTTTTTTTAAAATCTGGCAGGATGCTGGCTGGGAGAACATGGCCTTCGTCTTCCTCAACCACTTCCTGGATCTCTGTGATGTGAGTAAACTGCTGGCAAAATCAAGATACCCCCCTTATCTACCTCATGCAGTAAAAGATCCAGAATTTTATTAACATCGGAAATCCTTCTCAGCACCATTAGACTGTTTGACCATGAATCCGGTTTCTGTTTCTGACTGGCTGTTTTCTGTCTTCAGGCGGTTGACGAGGGGACAATGGATGGTCTGGACCACTCTGACTTCCTGGACACAGACATTCCCTTTGACGTTCCACTTCCCACCAAACTCTGCATCACTGTAAGACATCCCTCTACCAAACACACGCCTAAACACCCCACTGGACACACTGATAAATAGCGCCACTTGTGGTGGTGTGTTATGAATTAGATCACGTTCATTGTATAACATTGGCCCCCAAAGAAGCTAACCCATTGGCTGACCCCCATCAAAGAGCCATCTGCAAGCCCTCAGAAGTCCCGAAAAAGCCTCAATTTACAGTAATTACGGTTCTGAAAACTTTCATTCTCAGTTTATATTGTTACTTTACCGCCTTGTGATTATTGTAATTATTATATATGTTTGTTAATATTGATAACTTTTAACTGTTTTGATAACCAGTATCAGGGCTTTCATTAGCTAAGTTCAGTTAGCTAATCACCTTTAGGGTTCTGTTGCCGAATTTGTTTTTTTTATGTTGCTTGTATTGCTGACACACTTAGTCATTTAATAAGTTAATCAACTAACACTAAGTTGATGACTTGCCGTAAGTTATTTATTTAGCAAAAATATCTTTGGTTACAGCTTCATAAATGATGTTTATATTAATTTATACCATGGTAAATTAATTATTATAAAATATCGTTGTGTTTCTGGATTCTTGGCAGGACAAATTGGAAAAATTGGAAAATGATTAATTAATTGATTAATTGAGTTCCTTGTTGAATTGGTATCAAATTCAATTCCAGAGTCTCAGCTAACTGTATAGTCTTAATTTTTCACTTGTTCCTGTACATCGTGTGCATGTGTATATGTGTGTGTGTGTGTGTGTGTGTGTGTGTGTGTGTGTGTGTGTGTGTGTCGCAGGACACCCAACGTGAGCAGATCCGTGACTGGGTGCTGATGGTGTCCATGAACAATCGGTTGGAGCAGGTTCTGCCACGTGACGAGAGAAACACGTACGAGGCTTCGCTTGTGGCCGTCAACACCGGCCTCCGCTCTCTGCCCTGTATCCTCACCGGTAACACACACACACACACACACACACACACACACACACACACACTCATCAAATGTGCTGAGTTCAAAGACTGACTAGAGTTCAGAGGTAAAATTAAGAGTTGTAAAAACAGATAATAGCCATTCTTGAAATGAATAAACCAGTTTGATTGATTTTCCCTTTAAGTGCACAATAACAAACATGATTAACAAAAACTGGACAGAAAGATATCTTACTGAGATATCTTATCAAAACAGCTCAACACTAGTTTGATTGATATTCTCAAGTTTGCACACAGAAACATGATTCTGTAAAATAAATAAAAACAACACAACACATCTGTTTTTGCAACCCTTCAAGTAAGAAGTCTTAGTGAAGAAAATAACAAACTTGTAGAAAAAGCAAAGAAAAAACACTGTAAAAGAAGAATCAGTGCACAAAAATACTGGCAGACTGAATCTTGTTGAGATCATACATTTCCTTTGTTATCTACAGTTTTAATCATTTGCCTGTTGTTGAATAAAGAAGCACTCTCTGATCAGTCTGCTTAGTTTGCTCATCGTCCTCTCCAAACACATCTCAACTGAGACACTCCAAGGTCTTTATGTTTTTATCTTTACTGTTTTTGATGTCTGGATGTGCTTTTATTTTGAAAATCTTTAGCCTTGTCTGTGTTGAAGGACAAGATGACTCATCTCATTTTGAATTTGAAATAAATATAAAATGACATGATATAAAACAGCATATACACTCACTTGGCTGCTCGTGTTGGTTTCCCAGTGAGCTGCTTGAGTGAACACACACACTCACACACATATACAGAGTATACCCCCTCACTCTGTGGTGTTCCTATCTCCAGGCTACCCTGTGCTGAGGGATAAGATCGAGTTCTCGTCTGTGGGGAAAGCAGCCAACAAGAAAGAATGGAACAACTTCCTGTTGGCCACAAAGGTGAGAACAGACAGAGAGAAAACAGAAAGGATCCACTGGTGGAGTTTAACTACCAGAGGTACATTTACTCAAATACTGTACTGTACTCCACTACATCTCAGAGGTAGCTTGTAATATATATGTAATATATATATATATATAAGTCTTCCATGTCACTGTTATAATATGATATATAATTAGATAATAATGACTCATGCATTAATGTAGAGCAGCATTTACTGTTGTAGTTGGTTGAGGATGAGCTCGTTTTAAACGATTAACTCCATTTCCACTTTCCATTATGGATTAATCTGCTGATTATTTCCTCCATTAATTGATTGATTATTTAGTTTGTAAAACAATAAGAAATTAAAAAAAAATAGTGAAACACACACTATATTTTTATATATATATATATATATAATTCAGATTTTTATTGATTTGGGTTATGTTGGTACGTGACAGTTCTACACATCCAATGAGACATTCAATCTTGACAAACAAAAATAAAAATAAAATACATCAGGGTAACAGAGATCCGTACAAAAGGGAGTGAAGCAGCAGTCCCAGTTCACCAAAAAACTATTAAAATTACAAAATTAAATTTGAATAAATAAACATTAAAATCAATAGTGATAATAATTAAAAAAAATAATAATAATAAAAAAGAATAAATACAAAAAAATAGGCAGGGCAAGACAAAACAAAACTCACACTTGCAGGCCCCCAGACAATGCAATAATAATTCAATAAAATCCCCCATGATTGGTCCTTGAGCACAGTTAGTCATTCCAGTCACTATGGATTTATAAGAAGCAGTTTTTATCATATAGTTGACCCATTCTTTTATTTCTGGGGGTTTGTTGACTTCCAATATCTGAGTATTGTTCTAGCAGCTGTATTAAATCCAGCTATAACAACTGAGAACTCATCCCTTGACACATTATGCACCTGTGACCTGTCCCCTAATGAGCAATGTCTTGAAGACACTGTTAGTTTCTTACCTAGCCATTTACTCATGTGTCGAAGAATTTTACTCCAAAAGGGCAGAATGAGTGAACAATCCCAAATACAGTGTAAAAAAGTGCCAGTTTCTTCCTGGCATTCCAACATGAGTCATTGGTTAATAAACCTGGCCGGTGTCCACTGGTATCTGTGTGTTATTTTATTTTTCACTGGGTGAATTTGCTCTTGGATTCCCTGACATATTTACTACTGTCAGACAGAATCTCAAACCATAGCTCTTCATCCAGAGAACATCCCTGGTCTGTCTGCCATATTATTTTCAAACTATCACAGTTATTGCTATAGCAGACTGTTAGTCATTTAATAATCCTTTCTTTCATTTATTATGCAAAAACATTTCCTGCTTCCAGCTTCACAAATATGAGGGTTTGCTTTTCTTTTAAATTATATACATTTTAAAAAAATATTTCAATTGATGTTGAGCTCTGGGTTATTGTGACAGCATGTTTCACTATTTTTTTTTATTTCCTCAACCAACTACAACATGCGTGAGTCATTATTATCTACTTATATATCATATTATAACAGTGACATGGAAGACTTTTTAACTGGAGTACTTTTACTTTTAATACTTTAAGTACATCTCCCTGATTATACTTCCATACTTAAACTTTTCCTTGTAACAGAGGATTTTCACAGTGTCGTATTAGTATTATTACTTGAGTAAAAGCTCTGAATCCTCCACCACTGGGAGTACCTCACACTGAAAACAGTCCCAAAAACTTCAATCATAAATAGCTTTCTTTTAAAGGGTTTTGGGTTTCCAACAACTTAAACATGAGCAGCTGAATCCAACATGTCTCCCTGATATGTTGTGCTTTGGTGAGCGTGGGTTTAGACAGAGTGTGACATGGACGGACTTTCATTTTAGTCCTCCATTTGTAGACAGACATGTTTGATTTATAACAGACTCAGACCTTTGATGACACTGTTACACACACACACACACACACACACACACACACACAGAACGAGTTGTCTGATGTCTCACTTACAAAAGCCAAACTCCTTTCACTGAGTTTCATCATCTCTCTCAACCTCAGTGATTTTCTGTGAATCAGCAGAGTCGGCTAATCGCATCATCATTATCTCAAGTCTATACGCACACACACACACACACACACACACACACACACACACACCCACCCCTTTATATCATCAACATGCAGCACTGACAACGTATGTTGAATCTGTTTTGTGATTGGTCGCTGTTGGTGTCCATCTTTACCCTGCAGACCACTCACAGTCCAGAGTGCCAGGACGTCCTCAAGTTTATCAGCCTGTGGTGTGGCGGCCTGCCGGCATCTGGGTTCTCTTTCCACTGAGACACGCATACACACATTTTTGCTATTTCCTGTTTTACATTCTTCCATGTTTGCTGCAAGATTTTAAATACTTCATCCATCTGTGCTCTTCTTTCTCTTCACGTCTGCTCTGTTGTTCTCGCGCCCAAAAACTCTTGCTTTCATGGCGGTCAAAATGCTGTTTCAAATCCCTCTCTGCTCCTACTGTGGAAATTATTTTTTAAGTAATTTTAAGCTAAAAAAAAGAAAAGAAATAAAAGTCACTACTTTCTTAAATGAGTGTTAAAACATTAGCCTGGATGTGACCCTGATCCCTCTTATACTTCCTTATCTCTCGGGTCTGTCTTTGACTCTCAGTCCCGAGCCCACTGCTTCCTGCTGAAGATGCAAATCTAAAAAAACAGATCACAAATATATAGTTTAATTTATTAAATAAGATCCGGTAATTTCCAAAAACAGCGGGTCAGTGTAGTTTTTAACAGACGTCACTCAAACAGGAGGAAACAGTGCCTTTGTTGGGGACTATTTTCAGCGGTGGATGAATCCACATTTGATGCGTGAGTTTTTGTGGCAGCAGGACGGTGTGTGTGGGATTGAGTCAAAATAAACAACAGTGTGTGTGTGGTCATGGTGTAATGACGGAACATCACTGATGTGGTTTTAATAGTTTATGGACCACAGTGGAGGTTTTCTCTTCGCATCATCAATATGAGGATGACGGGACACAAAAACCTCCCACTGACTTCCTGTGCTTTCACTTTATTTTTGTCCTCGGACTGGTCAGTTTATCCTGAGCCGTTGCCATGGAAACACATTCCTCCACTCTCCTGTACCATCAGTCTTTTCCTCTCCTCTTTGTCTCTCATCAGACGGACTTTGTCTCAGGATGGCATCGCTGAATAAAAGCCAAAGGATTCTTTCTGTCACATTTTAAGAAAGTAGTTTCTATTCCAGCAGAAGTTACGATATGACGACTGATACTTAATGTCTGATATGAGCTGTTTTCTGTGTGTGTGTGTGTGTGTGTGTGTGTGTGTGTGTGTGTTTCGGATCTTCAGATGCCAGTATCTCTGGCAATGCCTTTACTGTGTGTTTGATATGAAGTGTATATTTGTTTAATAAAGTTAAAATAAAAGATATGTGTTTTCCAAGTGCTGCTTTCTTCCTGTTTTACTGTGCTGTATTTGCTCATTTTGTAATGTTTGTTCAGATGGTAACACAGTTGGCACAAGAGATATTTTAAATCTAATTCCTATATATGGAGCCCATCCAGCTGGCACCGAACGTCAGTGTGACGTCAGAGAGACGTTGGACTCTTATCTTAGAGTGATGTTAAATTTTGGTTGGAATGATAATCAGGTTATTTTAAACCACGAACAACGTTAGAATTTCACTTGGTATGGATGTTAGGATAATGACATTTTGCAGACGTTGGGTTTCGCTCTCCATACCTTACGACTAAACGTCATTATTTTATGTCAAGATGATGTTGGCGTGAGACATTTGGAAGACACAACTTGTAACCATCTTTTGTCAACATTCGACGTCCTGACATTGAATTTTGGTTGTATCACAACCTAAATTTAACTTAATATCAACATCTAATGACATTGGTGGCCATCAGGGCGGTTAAGTGTCAGAAGGAGAAGGTTCGAGAGATTGTTTCCTCAAATTACATTAATTATAATGCTAATAATTTAATTAGCATTTAACACAAAGTACAGCTGAGGCTGATGGTTAGTTTGTAGGTATTTGGTCATTAGTATTATATTAGTAGGTATTGGAAACGTATGATGGCTCTACATGAGCTCAGGCTCCCCTCAGCTTTACAGATATTTACAGTGAGATTCAGCTCATTGTTTAACTGTCAGGCTGCAACTGTACTGTTGTGGTTCACTGTTGTCGCTCTCATAGTGTCTCATAGTGTCGTTGTCAGCCACAGCAGGCAACTGTTTCCAATTGGAAAGCTGTAAAGACCCACTTTACACTGCCTGCTGAGAACTTGCTGGTGAACATAATGGAACATTTCTGATTATGATTTAGCAGCTAAAGCACTGTCTGACTTTGTGTATTTCCCTGGCTGCAAACCAATTTCCCTGAAAGGGACAATAAAGATACTTTGACTTCGATCTGACTGTATTATCTGGCTGTTCCTTCATGAAACAGGATTTCCTAAAAGTAAGCCTGACTTAGTAAAATAAGCAGGGTTTAACTGGTAATCTTGCTGTGGGAAACTCATCAGGGTCTAAGTAATTATTCAGTGAATAAAGGGTTTATTATGGATGAGAATCTAATTCAAATAACTGGGATATTTTGCATGGACACTCCTTTATTGGTGCAGTGAAATATTTCTTTTTTTTTTTTTAAATATAAGGTTTTAGTGTAATTTGTCATGATGCTCAGTGCGTTCCTTGATGTTCGGTAGATAATGATCATATTGTCTCATTAAAACAGACCGCAGTATAATAAGAGGTACACCACCGTTAGCTGCTGAAACAGATTTAATATTCTCCCTGAAGAGAAATTACTGTTTGTAATGTGAGATTGAAGACTAAGTCCATTTTTTATGTTGTTTTTTTTTTGTTGTTTTTTTTGTTGTTTTTTTATTTTATAATTTCTGCTGGACGGATGATTATCGTGATTGTGCCTTTTTGTGGCAGATGTTGATGTTCCTGTCACACAGATGTTTCACTTCAGTCCTCAAAGTCCATGTGCATGACGATGAGTAATTATTCAACCCAAGGCCTTTTATCTTTATTCAACAATGACCACAATCGTTTCCCAGCCTTAAAGTTAGTATCTGCGGAATATTCATAGTTAAAATAACCTGTAAAACAAAAAGAAGAAAGACAAAAAGTAACACAAAATATTTTTTTTTCTGATTTGTTTATTTTATTTACTGTCATCAAGAACAAAAAAGAATAATACAGAAGGTATACATTGATACATTATAAATCCATGCTGAATTTTAAACTGTGAATAATTTGATATCCCTTCAGATCATTTTAGTTTTTCTCCATAATAAATTATAATGTAAGAAAAAATACAGTACATGTGAACATCTTTCTAACACTGACTAAAAAATAATCTACTTAAAGCATAAAATTAGAAGATTATATTCACCTTTTCTATCCTTCTATATTTATAGAAGCTTTCATATATTTTCATCTTCTCTAAGGATGCTTTACAAAAGTGACCATTAACTCTAAATATTCTCTAAATGTTCCCTCTGGTTCATGGGGATAACTAATACATGTTTTGAAATCATGCTAGACAAAAATTTTCAAGACATTTCACAGATGTTTCAATGAGCTGCAGCTAAAAGGAAAAAACAAGACTTTGAAAAACCTCAAATTTAATTTGTAATTCTATGACACACACTGAAAAATAATTGCACCAGAACCATAAACAAAAACAGATAACAATACCTCATTTATTAAATTCACAAAATACATTTTAGGAGCTCAAACACAGTCTGAGAAACCAAATGTTTAACACTGAGTCCTGCTTTGTAAATTCACTTAACATGGCTGTGCTGTTTCTACTGCACATACATTTCAGTGTACATTATACAGTATATACTGCCTCCTTTCCCAGCAGAGATACTGTACATCCTCAATCAATATAAAAGCCTGTGAGTTTGGGGAAAATGCATTAGCAAGAGATCACTCCTGCTGCTGCTGGCTCCATGTCTCATACTCACCTACACTGCTCACCTAGAATAGACTGTTCACTGAAGTCAGCCCACATGTCAGTGTCTTATATCCACATTCACGTTACATACAGAATGTTAACAATGTTGAGATGTCACAGGAGGACATACATGTATTCTCAGGAGGTGTTGGGACTTCTCTTTTTTAATTTTATATTCCAGAAATGTGCATTTTACTGAAAACATTCAATAAGTTGAGGTAAAAAATATTCCACTGAATCACATTTTGTTTGTAATTTTACTCCTTTATTCTCATGGAGAGTATTTGTTGACTCTTTCTCTATATCAAAACCATAATTATTTTGTGTCATGTGAATTTACAGTTTGGTAAATCATTGTCTTGTGGCGCTGAAAGGAAAGTTGTGGACCCAACAGAAAATAAACAGGAGCAGAAGAAGAATCAGTCATGCATCTGGGCCTCCTATAAATGTGTTAATGTGAGTATCATTGTATTCATACTATAATATGCCCCAGTTGTCTTTATTCAAACTATTCTAAACAAAAAAAAATCCACATATGTAAATAAAGAGAATTTACAGTAATTTACTGTAAATTGTCTTTATTTGTATGTGTAGATATTTCCTCCACTTATTCGTAATCCTCTTTTTGCTTTTCAATCTTTAATAATAATAATAATCTTTTTTTTCTTGTAAGCTCTAGCTGTCATCAGACCCCCTTTTTTGCTGTATCCCATCATTACTTCTAATCTACATCTAAAACCTCACACTCATCAGATGTATCAGAGAGGACGTTCGCTCGACCTGCATGTCAGGCAGTCCTGAGAGCCTGGCCTCTTCTCCAAGACTACAAATAAGAGAGGATTTCTCGTGATTTGCGAGGCTGATCCAAGGAGGGTGATGCAAGTGAGAAGCAACCGAGCAGAAACACAAACAGCGATGGTGGTGGTGATAGAGAAGAGAGGTGAATGAAGCAACATTTTATGTGGTTACAGAGTATGAAAGATACATATTCGGCTGTGTTTTTGTTATTTCTTGGAGTTCCATGGTGCTAGGGATAAAGCTATCGTTATGTCACTGGTAATGGAGGACCAGATTAATGTATGATGACTGGATTGCTTAATGATAAAAGGCGGTAAATTACACAGCATTATGAAGATTTAAAACTGAAGGGATCACTGTGGATGAATTCCACATCCCACACAGATAGTACGTTAAGTTTTTGTCCTACATTGATGGAACAAATGCAATTTCTTTTGGGATTAAACTTCATAGTATGTGTCTGCAGGGGTGGAGGAAGTATTGAGATCTAATGATTTACTAAAAATACACTGTTACATGTGAAATTCCTGCAATCAAATGGTTAAGTAAAGTATAAAAGTATTAGCAACAAAAAGAATGTAAAGCTTTAAAGAAAAGTACTCATTAAGCAGCAAAATGGCTGCTGTCATTGTGACACTAGCTTATTGTAATAATATTATCTGATTATTATAACTACAACAGTACTATTAATTTTGTAGCTGGTGGAGGTGGAGCTATTTTTTACTGCCATATTTTTTATAGCCTATGCTACTAGTTCAACCCTTAACAATGTATAATTTTAGAAATTTATAATAAGTTTTCTATGAAACATTTTAATCTGAAAAGAAACAAAAGCTGTCAGATAAATGTAGTGGAGTACTAAGTACAATATTTCCCTTTGAAATGCAGTGGAGCACAAATATAAAGTACTTTAAAGCTGTACTTAAATGCGATACTTGAGTAAATGTCCTTAAATGCGCTTATTTAAAAGCAAATGCTCCCACAAAAGTAAGTCTTTAAGACCAAATATCTTCTTAATTCTACTATAATTCTAAGCAGTAACAAGAAGACATGCATTTAAAAAGATCCAATGTACTATCAAGAACCAAATTTCATATATATCTATCCATTTTTCACAAAAACATTATATATTTTATGAGAAAAGTTGGAATTTTTAAAAGATTTTTGGAGCACCATCTAGTGGCCATTAGTGGTACTGCATTAAGCTCCAGCCATGGTTGCTTCCCAGATACAAAACAGCCCAAAAATCTGACATCTTTATTCAAAAAAGCCATGATAGTGATTTAAAATTGTTCTTGTGTTTTTGGTCATCTTTAAGATGACAATCGTGGGTCTCCAGTTTGACCACTAGAGGCAGTCTGTACACTCTCTGCTCAGTGAGGTCAGTGTTGGTTTCCAGGCCACTCTCTTGGCATTCACCGCGTGCCTTAATTGTATGGACATTTAAATCAAGGTCCGCTGTGAACACGAGGAGAGATGACCCATAATCCTCTGCTTTTCTATTCCCCCCACTGTGTCCTGATGTGTCTTATTACACCACTCTCAGCTATTTTGTCAAATTCACTTCACTTTTCGTACATTTTGTTCTGCTGTTTTTGCCATTTCGTTGTTTCAGTTTGTCTCCTTTTTTCTGCCTTTTACCAACTCCGCTCAGTCTCATTTCTTCCAGCGCTGCTCTATCCCATTTTATCCCTTTATGCCTCCAGGTTCAGCTTCACCTGTCTTTGTTCACTTTATCCCTCACTGTGTCCTTCACAACGGTGTTCTCAACCTTCGAGATGATGTTGTCATGATAATTTCAGTGTTTTCTCTTTTCATTATTTTTTCCATTTGATATCAAAAGCATCAAGGAACACTTCATATGTTAAAAAAAAAAGAGAGAATAAAGGTTCCAACCCTATTTAATGCCTTTTTATAAGGAACATAATAAATACATTTCACTATATGGAGCTTGGACGTCTCTTGGACGTCTCAGTATGTATAAATATAGCCACAGTAATGTCACCAGTTGGGCCAAATGCATTGACTAATTGACTAATATACAAATGCTGACTGCACTGGCTACGCTGATTATTCATCATGACTATGCAAACTCATAAAATGAACAAAAAGCAATATAATTACACAAAATATATACATCATGTACACTGACTACGCCAAGGAATTACACCGACTGCAGCAGTTATAATAACACAGATGCTGATTTCCTGCATATTGTGATTATCCTGACTACAGTTACTTACAGTACATAATGTATTAAAGATGCTGGGCCCCCCCCCCCCCCCCCCGTGTTCTTTTCCTGCAGTGCTCTGTCTCCTCCTGCAGTCCAAACACAGACAAGCAGCTCAGGAGAGTTAAAGATGCCGTAATAATATAGGTATGAGTGTGTGTGTGTGTGTGTGTGTGTGTGTGTGTGTAGATGAGTGAACTGATGTCGCCCTGAGATAAACTGTAAAGGATGTCCTGCTGACCTCCACACAACAGGCCGCATGCTGGGCCAGCTTCGAGCCAGCAACAGAACTGACAGCACTACGCTGACTATCAGCATTTTGCATGTTTAAAATTTGTGTTTTTGCACAATCCATGCATTGGCCTCTGGTTGCCATTCATTTCTGATTTGGGTATGACAATCGATTTGCAGAGACTTAAGGCCAAGATTCTCACCTTCTTGGGGGAGGCTTTTCAAACCCCTAAATCAAAGTAATGTCTGCTCGCCATCATATTTCACAGATTATAGTCATGTTAAAGTTGATTTGTGAGCAATTCAGCCGATCCGTCCTCTCAGATTGCTTCATTTTAAGGATTTCCAGAGACCTGAAGAGGTTAGAGTTTCCAGTATTTCATGAGAATAAAAAAAAGTAATGTTATTTTATGAAATCCATTGTTTTCTACATTAGACATCCTCTCAGATGTATCCTGGTTTGAGATTCCCAACACTTCTACCTGCATATCACACAATGCTAATGCAATTTGGACCCCAGCAAAAGCAGTCTGTTTGAAGTCTCTGCAGTATGATTTCCATACCATAGTGAAATGAGTGGAAAGCAATCCTGGAAGACACATATGGAAAAGAAAAAACTGAAATAATGCAGCATGCAGAGGAAAATGATTCAAAGTGATGTAAGGATATGCAGTGGGGGGGGGGGGACAAACACCGGCATGGTCCTTTAAGCAGCACTGCGGACCATTAAAGCATTATCCTCCATTATCCAGCAGCAGTAGCCATAATGCACGTTCTTATACACCACTGCATTAATGACACAGCTGCAGGGGAGGAAGCTGCTGCTGCTGCTGCTGCTGCTGCTGCGATTTTATTCCTCATCCCCCATGAGCACACAGACCCTGTCAGCTCCAAAAACATCATGTCATGTTGCACTCTTCTTTCTTTTTTTTCTTTGTAATTTTCTATTTTCTAATTTGGTTGCTGCAGATGGGTGCAGCAGCATCTGTGGTGCTCAACGGCTCTCCGGCAGAGGAGAGGACCCATCTGCAGCCTCATTAACCGCTGAAATGCTAATGACCCAGATAGCTCATGTAGGCTAAAATGCAGAGGGGAGGGGAGGAGAGGAGGAGGGGGGGGATGGCTGCCTTTGTGGGGGTCGGGCGTGTGTGTGTTAGAGCCTGTAAAATTCTACAGTACTCGGGTGCACACAATATATTAAAATCCTCACATTATATTTAACCATTAATGAATATTTCTATAGGCCCAGCACATTACATCATAATAAATGACATGATGAATAACAATGCTGCAGTGTTAAAGCACCATGACCACCATAATCCACCATGCACTATTAGAGGAAAATATCACAGATGCATTTTAGGTAGTATTTGGGTGTGTGTCCTGTGTGCAGCATTTTCTGGTATATAAGAAAGAGGCAGGAATAAGAAGTTCCGCAGAGCGCGACAGCACACTGCGGCTGCTGCAGGAGCACATTTAGCGCAGATGAAAGGAGCTGATGGAGGGTTAGAAAAAAAACACAAGGCCTGAAATAAAAGCAGGATTAAAATGAATAAAGGTTGAACATGTGTGTGGGAAAACCGAACAATACCTTTGAGCAGCAGGGCGCAGGATAAACGGCGCAGCTTTCTATTTTTTTATCTTTTTTCTTTCTTTTTTTTTTTTTTTTACATTTAATGGAGCAGGCAAGACCTCCATAAAACACCCCGGTGCACGAGGGTCTCTTCGTCCGATGTTAGAACGCTTTAACCCGGCTTGATTCGCGTGCGCAGCCCGGTCCGCGGTGCTCTCCTCTGGAGGTCCATGCAGGGATGCTGAGGATGCGGAGGGATGTTGCGGGGGATGCGGAGGTCGGACCGTCCTTCTTCTGCGGCTGAATTGAAAAAAAAAAACAAAAAAACGATTGTGTTTTCTCTCTCTCTCTCTCTCTGCAGAATAACTCAAATAGTCCAAACCCAGATGAGCACCGGAGCCAAGCAATATCCTGAACCCCTTTAGAAAATCAGGTTTTGTGTGTGCTGGGTGCAGTCAGGAGGTGGATACAGTAGCTGAATGGAAGGATGGAGGGAGAGAAGTTGGGCGCAGTCAGAGGGAGAGAGGAGAAAGGGAGGGGGTGGTCCTCTGAAAGAGAGGGAGTCGGATGAAGCCAGGTTTTTACATCCTGGGCTCCAGCTTTCCAGCTCTGTCCTCTCCCTCTGCTTTTCATCCTCTTCTGAGGATGGAGGGGGGAGAGGAAGAGTGAGAGCATCTGCCTCACCAGCCTAGCCTACTGAAACATCCATCTGACTCTGAACTAAACTGTCATTAAATATGGTGATTTCATCATTTCACTCTGCAAAGCAACAAACAGAGCTACATTAAAATGAAAAGTATGTGTGGATCCTTGAGCATTAAACCCAGATGCAACTGCTGAACACCTCTTCCCAAAAAACACAGGCCTTAACCTGCTTTTTAAAGGGCTTTAACCATGAAACAGCCCCTATCAAAGGTGCAAAAAGGTGGATGAGTGTCCACATACTTTTGGCCATATAGTCAGGGCTCAATGCTTGTCTTCATATTGGATCTATGAGAACACTGATTGCAATTTAAGTGTGACAACATGCCAGATAAATCTAAGCAGAAGCATAAAATACTCACATCAAAATTGTACTCAAAGCACACTACTTGACTAAATGTACTTCCTTACATGCCCCCACTGCCCCTAAAACATCTCAGACGTTAACCTGCATGTGCTCCATCTCCCCTACAGCTCCTGTCCTTTTTGCTGGAATGTGAATGTGTGCACAAACCTCCTGAATTATAAATGATCCTCACCTTCATACAAGCCACAATCAGTCCCTGAAATTAATATTTTCTTCCAACACGAGCAGCGTTTCCTCCTGGGTTCTTCCATATGGCTTGTCATCTGTCCCCCCCCTTCGCCAGCCCTCCCCCCACCCACCCAGGGTATACTGGGAACCAGTAGACTGATGGGGGGCTGCTGTGCACTCATTTGACTGCACCATTACTGCCGCAAACCATGAAATAATCAGTGGCCTCCATCTTAAAGAGCCTCATTTTCTCCAGCCAACCACGTACACGCTTGTGATCATCATGTACATTGTCATATATTCATATTGTTCACATTTACAGTATTTTTTTTTACCATAAGATCATTTGGTTTCATCTAATTTAATATTATATGATGTTTTGGTTTTAACAGAAACCTTGACTGACTGAAAGCCCTTTACTCCTACATTTACATTAAAGGGTGACTTCTGTATTTTTGACTTGGACCCTATTTTCACATGTTTTTTTGTGTCTAAATGACAAATGGGAACAACAGTTTTTTTTAAACTGGTCCAGTATTGAGAAAGAGTGCTGCAGCCAGCAGCCGTGAAACAGACTGCTATAACGACTTGGGGCATTTGTCCACCCTCAATGTGCGCCGGCTAAAGGTGCTTGTTTTTGTTTGTCAACATCATGGAAATGATCCCTACAGAGATAAACATTTTTTTTTTGTTAAGGAATAAGATCGTTTCTGTTTAATCACATACAGATCCGAAATCACCATCACCATCGCCTAACCAACCAGACTCCATTTTGGCGTTTATACAACCAGCATATTTTACATCTCACTGGGTTTATTTCAACCAAACCAGAGCTGATGATTGTTGGAACAGTGAAAAGTTTCATTTTGTTTCTGTCAAATTGTGGTCTTGGTGATATCTGTTTAAACAATGAGAACTTACTTCCTAACAAAAAGGTTGACCACACTGGCGCTATTTGGTCTGCCTTAAACAAACCCTGGTCCACTTCCATGGATCGTTCGGTTCGTTTGGAGTGGTGTGAACGCCCCCTTTCAAACCCTGGTCCGCTTGACAATTGGGGGTCTTGGTTCACTTGGAAGTGAACCCTGGCTCGCTTACAGGGGGAAATGCAAACAGACCATCCAGTGAACCAAAGAGAGGAAGTGACATAGAGCGCAGTGGATTTTGGTTGGAAAAAGAAAGAATCCAACAGCGCAAACCGGGAGAAGCAGAAGTAAAAAAAGAAAAAGTTGGAAAATGTCTCATGGGCAGTAGTGAGGAGGTGCAGGCACTTACTGATATATGGTCAGAGGACTATATATTGCAGTTATCAAGCCAGCTGAAGGGGAGGGATTTCCGTTTTCGGTCCTGGCCAATCTACGAGCCAGGTTTTCTTCTTCCTCATGCTTTTTTCTTCCTGATCAGTGGTCGTTTCGGGCAATACCACCCCCAAACGAGCAGCTGTGTGACGTTGCCCAGGCAGTTTGGTCCGCTTTAAAAAGTGCAGTGTGAAAGTGAACCGAACCAAATAAAGGTGTGAAATTTTTCGGCATTCCCCGCCCAATTCAACAGAGTCCCCCGGACTATCCTGGTGTAAATGCGCCCTTAGATTAATGAACTGAGCCTGTCAGCAAACAAAAACAAGCACTTTCAGTGGACGTACACTGATGATGCTTGATTGCCCCATGTGGCTGGAACCTGTTTTGCAGCTTTCGGTTGCAGCCCTCTCGCTCAATACTGGACCAGTTTTAAAAACTGCTGCTCCCATTAGTCACTTAGAGACAAAAACATAGGAACATAGGCTCCAGGTTGAAAAATACTTAAGTTACTCTTTAAGTACAGTGAATAAGGGAAATGGCATTAGTAAGTAGGGTAATGGAAATTTAACAGTCTCCTGACTTTCCTAATAACCCGTTTTGTTTAATAATCATGGCTAATAGCTGGAAGGATGTGTAGTTACTACCAGGAAACATCACCACAAAAAGGAAGAATAAAACAGAAGGAACTTGGTGTTGATTGCATCAAACGTGTTGACAAAATCACAAGTTAGGACATGACCGTCCAAAGATGTGAGTTTTTTCCATTCAACCCTATGCAACCCGTTGCTGTATATGTAAAGTTACATAAGACAGAGAACGTGCCTCAAACTGATTATGGTGAAACTACTGGGATAAAGATTGTGGGCCAAACTATCTCTGATATACTGGGTTAAAAAATGGCTTTCCACTTATAAAGTTACATAGATTAATCAATAGTCCACATTAAACATGGTGAATGTGTAACTTTAGTTCTAGGGCCTGCTGTTGATATAACTTTCACACCTTGTGTCACACATGCCAAACTGTTCTCATAGGTTTTTTTTTCTGTTTTTTTAAGGAAATGAGAAGAATTTAGATGCATGTCCCAGATTTTTTTTCCCAGCACTTGAACCCAACATTACAGTTGTAGGTAAAAACAAACAGGTTGTGATGTAATTGTGATTTTGCATAAACTCATTCTAAAACTTTCAGAATCAGGAATACTGATGTAAAGCGTAGAGAAATTATAAAAGCAAAAACAAAGTATAAAGTATGTAGCGTGTAAAAATATAAAAATAAAGTATGTGCAATACGCTACAATGTTAACACCACTATGTAAAATATTCAAAAATATAAATTTGTATAATGCGTATATGTGTAATAAAGTGTGTAAAAAATATGTTAAAAATATGTGCCTTATGCTAAATTACAATGTGTAAAACTAGTCTGTAAAGATAGAAATAAAAAAGTATGTGTATAATACTACAATGTACGACACAATATATATACATAGGTAGAAATAAGAATAAGAAATATACACAATATGTGCAACAAATGCTAAATATACATTCAAGAGTGGGAAGATTGCACAGTTGAATAATTGCACAGAGTATTACTGTAGCTGAATTATTGCACCAATGTTGCACTTGCAGCTCAGCAACAGTGAGACTATGAGCAAAATACTTGTCTCACTTTAGGGCAGTCTAATTAAAAACAGCCACAGATGGCACCAATGTGACAACAGTGACAGAAACAAAGTTCCACATGTATGTGTTGTTTATTGTACAGCAGTTTATTGCAGCAATAGCATTTGTTCAAGGTGTACAAGTAAAATAGTAAGAAGTTATGATCATAATATTCATATTTGTTCTTGGGTGACAGGTGCTTTACATCATATTTTAAGTGTACTTGGTATATCTTCACACATGGTGTTGTGTTTATGGTCCGTGTTGAGTAACACGTTGGCACCTTGGCATTACACAAGCCCTGTGTTGACGTTAGATAACATCACTGTTATGTAGCATTAGCTAACTGTGCTAACCCCCAGTGTGGAGCAGGAGTGTGTCGGTGCTGCTGGTGGTGGTTCAATGGTCTCCTCCTCCAGGCTGCGTCTGGTTTGGCGTCATTTTGTCAACAGTAGGATGGGAGAGATGGCCTCTAAAGCTCAGATGCCCACCCCGCAGGAAGCGCTCCCCGGCCGGACTGACGCTATCAAAGTCTCCGGTAAGCTAGCTTTAGCATGTTAGCTTCTGTAGCAAGTATGATATAACTTTATGGCACACCGACGTGATGTAGCGAGCTAACAGGAACAGTTTGCTGGTTTATTTGTCGTTGTGGTTAACTCAGGGTAACGCTTGCAGTGTAGCCTTCTGTGTATGACGGAAACAGAATCAGTTATAAAGATGTACTAAACTAATTAAATAGCGTTTACTGTAAATTTAGCCGTTAGCACCTGCTGCTACCATCTACAGTAAGGTGCTGACACTGCGCATGCGTTAATCAGTCTGCCTCTTGAAAACTGTAAATATTAACCAAAATACTTAGTTAAAAACGCCTCTACGTGTATTGAAATGTATGAGAATTAACCCTGATATTGTGTTGTATACTTGTAAGAATACAACTTGTTCATTTTGTACAGTGGTATTCCTCTTTGACTCCTTTCAATTCCCCCTCCTGCTGCTGTTTCCACACCATTACTAAACTAGGGTTGCACTGATCCAAGTGATTCACTGCCAGCACCTTTCACACATTTTAGGTCTGTATACTGGCTGATAAATTTGTGACTAAACCACATAGATTATTGAGACTGACAGTTCATAAGTGACATTGCAAATAGCAGCTCACAAACTACCTTACCAGAGAAGCCAGTTCAGTAGCTGTTGTGGAGCTTTGTATGGTTTAACACAGTGTTCCCCAGCAGGTTTATCCAGTTGTCAGGAAACTGCTGATGCTCAAATTTCTATTTTGCACCCAAAATGGAGATTGACAGTTCATTCTTGACCATCCTTGCACTGAACAAAGTAATCTCACTATAAGGTCCTCTTAAAGGTCCAGTTGGTAACTTTTATGAAAATAACTTTGTGTCATATTTGCTGAAGTTACTGTATATTGAAAGAATTACATGAGACAGATAACCTGTAAAAAAAAAAAAAAAAGAAATCATGTGCCTCCTCTTCTCCCTATTTCTTCTAATGGGACTTGCCAGAATTGACAACGGTGCACCAAAAACAACCGATCAGAACCAAGGAGTCTCTAATGCAGCTGTCAATCGTGTCAGTCACGGCACCTGAACTGTGGTCAAACTGTCAAACCAGGAAGTGCTGATCTAATATGAAATGAGATTCTGTTACTGCATAATAGTGTACTGCATAGCTGTAAAATAAAGGAAATAGTTGACGAAAGAACCAAGCACTGCCCACCACCCGGAGCAACCCTCTCATTTTACAGCTAAACAGCCAGAGAAATAACATATTGAAATTCTAAATATTGGTGGTACTCCCCCTTCAGTATGCCATACCTTGTCTTGATGTTCTGACAAAATCAAACATGTTTAATATTATCCCAAATATTTAACCTTTGCTTATGCAAATACTTAAATTCAATGATGTCAACATGTGAACGACAAATAGGTGCGCTCTCTCCAGTGGGTAGACAGGGAGGGAACTCCGGGAAGGCGCAAGCATGTGAACAAGTCTGAATTCTCTTGTACTGTGAAAAATGAGGAGAAACTCTTAGAGTTGTTGAGTGAATGAGAGTCCACGTTCAATTCAGGGTGTATCTGATCCACTCGCCGGCCCTTATTTTAGTAAGACAAATTAAGTTTTGAACTGGTTCATCTCTCGTTCCCACAGTTCCCACTAAAACAGCATGGCTAACAAATGGAGGCTGGTAACAAGTCAAGGCAACAAAATCCAAAATTTCAATTTTGTACGGAATTATAGTTTCTTTATAGATTATATTGATGCCAAATTGACAAGGATACTGTTGCCTTTTATTTTGCTTTTGGAGAGTAATGTGTTTTTGCTGACACAAAGGAATTGTCAAAATGTCGTATTTGTTAAAGGGAGTTTGGCATGATATTTTCCACCAGGAGCAGGATTGGAAATAATTTCAAAAGGCATCTACCTGTAGTTCTGCAAATAGTGACTCTGCAAGATCTTCAGTCTTTTAAGATTCTTATTGTCTGTGATTTAAAACTCAAACTGTCTTTTAGATGTGTGAGGGTGTCAGACTTAACTCTTTACAAATACTCTTTTTAAAGTCCTCTAGTGTCTAGTGGCATCAAATCATGATATGGAAATATCTGCAAAATCACATCCAAGCCATAATGAAATGTATAAGGGTGGTGCACAATTCTACATTCATACGTTTTTCATTACAGTCAGAACCAATAATTTAGACATACAAATATTGTAAAATAAAATGACATATCGACATGATCGTATAAAGTCTATAAATATAATATTAAAATATTGCTTGGCCTTAATTTGAATACACTGAAAAAGGCAATAAATATCAGGTATTAGCAGCTTTAATTCGTAAATATCAGTATTTGCTTTTCATAATCCATGCATCTGTTGATTTATTTATTTTTTCTGAAGGATAATTGTCACTCTAACATGTAAATGGTTTAAACAAAAGTGTGTGTTTGTGAGATAGGGAGTTTTTTGTGTGTGCAAACAGACCGACAGCAGCACCAAGTTGGCAGTCGGGGCAGTTGGCACCAACCTGCCCCCTCTTCACTACAAGTGAGGGCGCTGAGTCTTGGCACATGATGAATAGATCTGCACTGGCACTGAACAAAAGACACAAGACACACACTCAGACATACTCGCACACACACACACACACACACACACACACACACACACTCACCACCCTCTAACATTGAAAAGAGAAAGATGACAGTAGTAAGTAGTAAGTGTAAAGGTTGCGTGGGGAAGATATCGACTCAGTGGCATTTGGGTTCAGTGTTAAAGAGACAGAGAGAAATAGGAAGATGTCAGATGTTTGAGTCTTTTAGAGTCTGTTTGGACTGATTTACCCAAAGTGTGTTCAGTGTTTTTCGGACTGGAGGGGGTTGGACAGGGAAGGAGGATGTGGGTTAGGAGGGCGGGGGTCCATCGCGAAAGGGACGATTGGGATGGATGGATGGATGGATGGATGGATGGAAAGGTTCAGACGGAGTGGCAGACATGCTGGAGCATCGCCAAAGCTTCTCGGGAACGCTGCCACAATCGAGAGAGACGAAGAAAGAGCAAGGGAGCAGAGAGGAAAGGAAAAAGCCATGCCTGCAGTGGAGAGACTTGGCAGGGCTTCCCCTCCTTTGTCTGTCTGGCTCAGGGCTGCAGCGCCAGAGGAAATCAAGAAATGTCCAGGCGTGGTGGTGGTGGTGGTGGTGGTGGATGGGGACAAGCTCTGCTTCGGCTCCGAAAAGACGAGAGAGAAAAAGTACTTTCAATAGACCAAAAACTCAGCTTCTGAAAGGGCTTTGGAAACCACAAAACAAAACCAGCGTTTTTCCTCTTTTTGAACGATATTCCGCATTGGAGCCATCGGACCCGACCAGGTTTCGGAGACAAAGTGTAGCGTGACCACAAAATCCGATAAGTCGACCTGTAATTTCGATGGAAGCAAAGTATTTGTATTTATTTGAAGAACAA
This sequence comes from Epinephelus fuscoguttatus, assembly GCF_011397635.1. NCBI lineage: Eukaryota > Metazoa > Chordata > Actinopteri > Perciformes > Serranidae > Epinephelus > Epinephelus fuscoguttatus. The sequence continues at coordinate 29,387,979 of NC_064762.1, read as the reverse complement.
AACAACGTGTCTGAACTGGACAAGAATGGACATTTGACCTCGAAGCGTCCACTAGCAGCCAGAGGAAGGCCAACCCTGCGCCAAGCACGAGGTTTGTGTTTGAATACTTGGACATCTTTGACTACATCAGTTTGATCATTGTTTAAGTGTTTTGGCGATAGGGTTTCCTGTCAATATAAGGGCGGAACCTTTATATACGGGTTAAAATGCAGACGTTCGGTATGCCTTTTTGTTAATGTGATCGTTTTTTGTTTTTTTTAACTGACCCAAAGAATATGAAGCAGGCCAAGCCGGGCCAGAAGCCTTAACTTAAGACCCAAAGCAGTTGTTTCCATATTGTTTGACCACATGAATATTTTTACGCAGTCAGAGTTGAATCGGAGCGGTTTTAGATTCAGACCTGTGCAAACAGGGTGATAGATGTGACTGAAAGTTGCCTCTTGACCTTGGAAACAGTAGTTAGGTAGTTGGGGTCAGAAATGAGCTCTGTTGCACCTGTAGCCACACCCAAAAGTGATGTCACAATGTTGTGAAGTACACCTGTACATCATTGCAGAGAGATGAAAAGTTAAACCACCAGAGGTCAGCAAAAATGAGATCTTCCATTACTCTTTAAGGAGTTCTCTTTCACATTGGCTATAAAGTAGAGATTGAAAGTTCTTTCTCGACCTTGGAAACAGCAGTTGACAATATAATCTCACCATACGGTCCATTTATTAGCTGTTTGGAGGATTTTGATTATAGATCCTAGATTATAGAATCATACAGAAAGGGTTCAAAATTTCAATCTAGATTCGATATCCTAGTGAAACTAAGAACATTGAAATATGATTTCAAATAGATTGCCACTTTAGAATGCTTCAGTCATGTCACTTTATCTACATTGTGGATAACTGACACATAAGTAGTGATAAAAGTCGTGCAGACATTAGATACGAAAAAATGCTTTCAACGAGGGCTGCAAATAGGGATAGCCAATTTATTGATACTGTATCGGTTTCATGATAAGAGACAAGGTATCGTCTTAGATTTTGAAAATAGGCTATGGTCATACTGTAAATGTTGTCTTTTCCTGGTTTAAAAGGCTGCATCGTGTGAATATTTTGTGAAAGCACCAATAGTCTGTCCTACGATATGCCCTAATATATTGTGTTTGCCATCATGTATGACAAAGGAAAAGCAAGATATTCGCCCATTTGACAAGCTAGAACCTGCACATACTTGGCATTTTTGCTGGAAAAATGTCTTTTTTTATTTAATTTTCTTATTTTCACTTAACCTTCATTTAACCAGGAAGACCTGGCTAAGGTATCAAAACACATTTAAAATGCAACAAATAAATCATATAATACAAAAATCCACAATAAAACAACAACTATTCAAACATAGTGGCCTCTCAAGAAAAACAAGCACATGTCTCTTTAAATGAATCTATCATTAGAGTGGTTTCCAGTAAATGAAATTTTGATCCGTGTGACTGTCTGTCTGAACTACAGCACCACAGATCTGCAAAGACGTGGCTGTTGACGCTGTTTCTTAAAGAAGATGAAACAAAAAACAAACCAAAAAAAGAGTTTAAATACAAAGTAAGTTATGATTGAATTAATGATAAAGAGTAGATGTCTGTTGTCACGAGCCCTAGTTGCTTATAAAGGTGTAATAACGGCAGAATAATTTAAAAAATCAATGTTTTTGTTGGTAAATCAGGCTGATAAGTATCAAAGGTGCTTTACAAGTCTGATCTCATACAGTATAGCCTGAAATGTACCCATTTTTCAGTGGTTAATTGTTTCTAAATAAGGCCTTTTAAGAGCTTTTTAAGAATCTTAGGCTTGTTCTTTGTATTCTGACATTACCTGGACGTTAATACTGCTGACATTAGACTAAACCCCTCCCCCTCCACACTGTCACACACTTAGAAAGGAAAAAGTGAAACGGAAAGCTTAATGAAGAAGTTAATGTCACCCTCATCACAGCCTCATGCAGATGCACTCAGACATCCAGCAGCTGGTCTTTTAATTAGCAGGTGTACGTGTAGGTGTAAATCATTATTGTTGCAGCTTATTTTTATGGAACTTGTTACAGGGAATATTTGACATAAATATCAGGAGTGATATTATACTAATTAGACTGGGACTCAATTTGATTTGAAAGAGTCAAAAAGTTGTTTCTTGGCACCACACACTGTGAGCTGAACGCAGCAGCTCAGCTGAAGCCAAAAACCCTTCGACCAGCTGTTTTGGTCCTCTACATATAAACAGCCCACAGCAGCTCCAGCTGTAGTCCAATTAACAGTTAGCACAGTTAGGTTCAGCTGGTGAAGAACTGTATCAGTGTTTTTAACTGGAAATACTCATTGCTCTGTTTTGTTTTTGCACCTCAGAATCAAAGCCAAAAAGGACTGGACAATGATAGACAAAAATGGTCTAGTTTATGACATGAAAGACAGTTGACCTTTAAAGAAATTACCATAATTGCGGTAATGAACAAATCCTTAGAGTCATTTATTTAGTAAAAGATACCATGCATTTCTTTGTTGCAGCTTCTTAAATGTGTGTGTCTGCTTTTTCCTTGACACATAGTATTGTGAATTAAACACTCATGGATTAAGATGTCTCAGACAAATAAGCAATTTAAAGACATCATTTTGGATTATCTTGCCTCAGCTGTTATGGAGCTTTTGGAATATCTGTCTTTTATCAGCAGACAAAGTTCGCCCAGTTGTCTTGGAAGTGTAGATGTTCAAATTATAGACTCTACATAAAGATGGACGACGCATCTCCACCTACCTCGACTGTACAGAAATGAAGCTAAAATATGTTGGATATAGCTGCTGCCACCTTGCTTTGGTGACGTTATTTTGAGCCAGAGTCTGCGATCTCTGCAGTATAAGTTTCCCTCCTCTGAGTAAATGTGATGGCATCTCTCACTATTTTTACAAACAATAATCCATCAAGGGAGAAAATAATCAGCAGATTAATTCATTATATAAAAATCATTAGTAAATAGATCAAAATGAGCTCCACCGTGACCAACTACAACAGTAAAATCCTGTTTTTAAATTAATGTGTAAATCATAATAATTCAGTGATATCATTGTAATAGTATGACAGTCCTAGGGAAGATTTTTCTGACCTGATTCATTTACTTTTAATATAAGAAGTAGCCTGTATTTTACAGTATACAACACATAATTTTCCTTAAGTAACATTTTCACTGCAGAATTTGTAACAAACAGTTTTCACAGTGTTGTATTAATACTTTCATTTATAAATAAATGATATAAAGTCTTCCTCCACCACTGTCCAGCAATCACATTGGTGTAAGTCTCTGGTGTCCACATACTTGTGACCATGTAGTTTACCAGATGAGGTGAATCCAGGTGAAGCCGGTGCTGTAAACCCGTATCAGTCCGTCCATCATGTCCCTTGTACATGTTGAGTGACTGTGCAGCGTTATCAGGTTCAGGTGCTCCTCAGTCCATCTTACCTCTGTCATAGCGGTTACCACGACAACACAGAGGGATGCAAGTGAATGAAAGTGTGTGTGTGTGTGTGTGTGTGTGTGATTCCATCAGCAGAGCTCCTTGTTGTTTACACGGTGTCCTGATAACCTTGACGGGCGAAATGACGGGCGTTTAGGGGAGAATGTGAGACACATAATAGATGAGACAGAGCTATAGTTCGACACTGAATGAGAGATGGAGAGGAGACACAAGACAGACTGAGGCTGAAAGGTTAACTGTGTTGTCACTCTGATATTCAGTTTTAATGTTGTTCTATCTGATTTAATTAGGATTATGCTAGATGTAAAGGGGGTAGTAGTGGATGGAAGAGATGCCTTACTTACAGGATAGTTCACCACATCCAGAAAATCCAAAATATATGTATATTTTTTTCTTACCAAACTGCACCTGCCAACTGAAGCACAGTGCAGAAGGAAATGTGCATCTACTCATCGATAACAGGCTTGTGCTCGTCACAACACGACATGTAAACATTAATGGCATCCCCCTCAGCAGAGCTGTAACGTGAGCTGGCTCAGCGGTGCTAGGTGAGCTAGCAGTAGGTTGGAGGGAGTAGTTTGGTAGAAAGAAAATAGTTCCTATGTGAAACTGCCCACAACAAGGTCTGTGGATTATCTTGAGTAAATGAGTCATGATGTCTGCAAAGAGACATTGCTGTTGAGTTTTTCAAATGTATTTTTTGGCGCTTTGAGCACCACAAAGCGAGTGATATCTAGTTCCATTATATTCAGGGGAAGGCAGGTATCTCTATGGCCACTATCTCTATCACACGGGAACTCACACCAAAACAACCTAGATTGATAAATAGAACCACAGATAGGAGGAAAAAATATATCTTTTATTTGGGGTGAACTGTACTCCAACTCCAAGTGGAAATACTATCATCTAAAAAGTTAACAACCCAGCTATTGAAAGAATGTTCGCTACAGTTGTATTTTATTTTATAGTGTGTATGTTAAAACTTCACTTCTCAAATGCCACCTGGAAACACAGCAATTTGTCTGTAAAAAAACCCACTCAGGTTCAGTGCCAGAAGATAAGATAAGAGAAGAGAAGATAAACTTTATTATTCCCACACTTGGGAAATTCATGTGTCACAGCAGCTCAAAGCACAGACAGAAAAAGGAGGGTTTGCTTGAATAAAGAAAATTAAAGATCTAAAAATATAAAATTGTATGTATATATATGTATATATATATATATATATATACATATATATAAAGGCACTAAGTTGAATTACTGTACACAAGACTATTTACAATATGTACACAGTATAATAAGATATGGGATATTGCACAGAGTATGTAAATTGCACAGGGTCTTAGAAGCGATGGTTTAAACATCGTTATGCAGCAGACATGACAGTGCTAGAAATGCTGGAAATCGCATGGAAATGCTGTGATATGCTGCTAAAAAACATCCACGTTTGGTGCCACTTACATTGAGCCAAGTGTTATCTAAAAACAAACATTATTGTTGTTTGCTGGTCTCAAACAGCGGTCTATGGCTTGGCAGGTGTCTCACCTAGAAGTCAGGCCATCCACCATCCCCTCCACCTCCCAATCACAAAATCAGCTCATGTACTTTGTCACTTTAGGAATGTTGATATTATGTGAAACATGCAAATGTAACATATTCATGGTTTGCATCACTTTGTTCAACCGACTGTGGTTAAGTAAACGTCCTGGATTTAAAATGTCATATAAGTAAAAGAACAGAATTATCAGTAAAATGTTACTACTTTACTTTTATCTACATAAGATTTTCAGTGTAGGACTTTAACTTGTGAGTACTTTTACAATGTTGCATCAGTTCCTCCTCTACCTGCTAAACATAGCAATACTAAAGTGCCTTATAGTTTAGCTGTAGTTTTAATATTAAACACAGGAGCCAAGAGACAATAATGTACACAGCTGGATGAAGAGCAGCCTGCTCAACAGCTCAACAGCTCAACTAAATGTATTGATGTTAATAAAACTCTTTATACATGTTGCAGTAAACAACCTCTCCCTTCATTTACTAAAGATGACTAATCTAGTGTGCCAAATATCTCATGAGCACTGTGACCCTTACTATTCTACAGCAACATTGTTCACTGTATAGACCTACAGTACATTTATGTGTGAATTCAAAAAGCCATTACTTTAATATATAGATGTACACGGTGATTCTGTGTCTGAAAGGACTGTCAGTCCGCCATCTTTTTAAGTGCAAAGTGCATTAAGTACTATTCACAGCACCACACCATTCTACACCACACACACACACACACACACACACACACACACACACACACACACGCACATATACCTACACACACACACACACACATATACCTACACATACACACACACACACACACACACACACACACACACACACACACACACACACACACACAGCCTCACTACTAATGGTTCTGACTGATCGATACACACACACACACACTCACACACATAGAAGGCACCACTCTACTACACACATAGCTGTCAATCAAGTGTTTCAAAGGTTTAGAGAAGATGAAGAAAAGACCAGCAGAGCAGGAAACACACCTTTCTTATACATTTACAAGGTGAAGAAGGTGTAGTGTGGGAGATAGTTCTATATTGTCAGAGCATTTTGTGACCACAAAAATATATCTTGCATCAGGCTATCACACACCGTCATTCATAAACATGAATCCTCGCAGAGATGTGGTGACACTTCAGTCAGCAGTTTCTGAATAATTTCGGAATAAGTTTCCCATTAAACCATGTGATTTGGTGGTAAGTAAAAGGAGAAACTATGGAAAATATGGATAATGTTCAATTAGTACAGTTCTTAACAATTACAATTACATTTCAATGTGACATATTATCAATAATAATTGAATATTGAATAAGTAGTCAATGGGTTTTACCGTCTTATAAGGACATTATTATTTATATTGACGTAATCATAGACTTAATCAATAGGCAATTCATGGATTTTAATGCGGACATGGTTTGTTTCAATAAGTCTGATTATCCATTATTGTCTATTCCTGTAGTCTGTAAGATTCGACCAAACAAAAAAGTAAAAAAAAGGGTTTTCTTGAAATATTCATTCAAGTTGTGATTATTTCTGTGTGAAGTCCATTGCTAACTGTGTTTGCTAACTTCATTCACTAAACGTACCACGGTTCTTCCAACATATAATCTGTTGTTGGGTATGCCTTTTTTTTGTTACTTCAATGGCTATAAAATAAAAGTATCCCTGAGCTTTTCTATGTATTTTTCACCCTAATACAGCCCCTGGAGTACAGCATGTGCCCCCAGTTTAAAAGGCTCTGCCACGCATCTTTTTGGCCACCATATTAAAAACTGAGAGTCTTTTTCTCAAAATCGTGACTTGGTGACAGTCATTATGTAATTTGACATATTTTGGTTATTATTTGGAGAACAAAGGCAACACTGATATCATTAGAAAGCTAAAAAAAATCTTCCAACAGTGCCTGGGACTCAGCTGAAGAGGGATGGTTTGGTAATTTTGTTAACAACGGCAATCGTTCTGATTTTCAAATCTAAAAAATGAGATATGTTTGAAATGATCAGGGCAGCTCTGATGAGTCTGTGAGCAGTTCAGGAGGTTTATAAGTGGATCTGTAAACCTGTCACATCACCAGATAATCTTCTGTAGATTTCTCCTCCGATTGTGGGGAGGGGTGAAACAGGGATAGATCGGCCAAAAACTCGTGTAGTTTGAGCTTGGCTTTAAGGGTCAAATCTGGGATCTGGTGTGGAACAAACCATGTAAAACCTACCCAAACCCATTGTAATCTGTTTTCAAAAAAGAGATCTGAGGGCAGTCTGGATCCTAACAGACCAAAACAGGGAAAGAACACCAACACTGGCACCTCTACTTTGAGGTTTTACTATCTCCAGCTGGACACGTGTTTTTACTTTAAGCATCGATTTAAAGATACAGTAAATGGTTGTACATTTACTGACCAGCTAAACTTGTATTTTATTGCCAGCTTAATGCTCTTGCTAAGCAGTTTCCCAGGAGAAACTCTGGTCTCGACAATGTAAATCCAATATGTACAACCTTCATTTTTTTGGGCTAATTACATATAAGCGGAAGCATCTCCTCAACAACAACCTTGGCCATTGTGTCTAAAGCTCATTGAAGCCCATGAAGCAGTTTGTTTTTCAAACATAAAACCTTTAAAATATTCAAGCACATCTTCCTTGAGACGCGCTGTGTGTTGTGAGACGAGCACAGAAGGCTGTCAGCAGCAGAACAATAAGGATAACACTGATGGTTGTAATGATGGGCAGTAATAAAAACGATGATGGCAATCAGAGGAGCTGATTGAGAGGCTCGGATGGAGGGAGGGAGGAACACTGTAGCGGGGAGAAATAAATGGAAAGAGAGAGAGAGAGAGAGAAAGATGGGTGGAGGAGGGAGGATGATAAGAAAAGGGGGGAGCAGGAGGAAGATGAAGAAACCAGGCAATCAGAGAGAGAGAGACACAGGAGGAGGAGAAGGTGGGGGGAGGTTACTTTGTAGATTTAATTGCACTGCAGTTGAGGCAATCTTTTTGTGTGTGTGTGTGTGTGTGTGTGTGTGTGTGTGTGTGTGTGTGTGTGTGTGTGTGTGTAGACTCTCCAATATCCCCTAGCCAGACATTAGCTGCAGTGTTTCATTTATCACTGTCAGGTCTGGAGCTCCAGGGGGAGGAGTAGGGGGGAGCCCTGGACGTTCAGGCCAGGTTGTAGCGCCTCTCCAGGCTCAGGGCAGCATCGAGAGTCCCCAGGTCTGGTCTCTTGGCCTTTAATTTCCAGCAAATAGGGAGACAAAAACAGGTAGCAGAGCCAGAAAATCACCGTTGTGATATTCACTTGTATTTTGCTGATATTGATTGTGAAAATACATTCAGTACCTACAGCAAGATATTTTAGTCGGCATAACGTGTCACAGCTGCACTGCTTATCCAGGAAAACTCACTGTCAGTGTGATTTTGAGAATGTTAGCCTGCTGTCTTTAGCATGTTCAGAATCACAGACATAGATAGTTGTTTCAGATATACAGTATACCAGTGAGCACACATCATATCATATGAATACATGTCCATGTAGAATATCAGTCATCTTACTCAGCGTCCTTTTTCTTATTTTTTTTCTGTGGCTTTCGAGTGCATGTAATGTTTTGTGTCAGTAGAGTTTGCTCAGTCGTCATTCTGTGGTGTGTTGTGGTTGGCAGACATTCAATAGAAGTAATCTGATTTGCTACTGAAAGAGTTCCAGTAAATTTCATGCATGATTATTCAAATAATCAATTAGTTATTCCCAAAAGAAATAATGTTAAGGTGTTAATTTGGGAAGTTCTGGATGAGATTTTTTGGCTATTTTCTGACCATTTACAGACAAAATAATTAATCGATTCTTCAGAAAGAGTTGCCAAGAGACAGTTGACAGATGATAAAGGCCACTGGGCATCCTGATGTTTCGGGACTTAAAGGAATAACTCACCCCAAAAATGATCATTTGTATTTCAGTGATTCGCCCCGTGTTACATTGAATTTGCAAAGAAAACTTTGCTTTTCTTGCATGCCTCCACTGTGAATTAAGAACCCAAAACAGAGACAGTTCTTGGTGAACGAAGTCATAGGGGTCCACGGTCAACAACAGCAAAGCTATAACTTTATCTTTATATCCATTTACAGACTATCACACAACTTGTGCAGTATAATCCAAGTCCAGTCCAATTTATCCAGTCATATGCTCAGTACTTCCCAAACACTTTCATATCAACAGTCTCAGGCATGGACAAATCGCGTGTCTGTGGTGTTAATGCGGAAATGTTTTGAATTTTAACAAAGTTTTCCTCCTAAATTCAGTGTAACACCGGGTGAGTTATTGATATAGAAATGATAATTTGGGGAGTGAGGTATCAATTTAGCTCCATGTCTACACAGGATTTCAGTTGTTTGTTGCGTGTTTGTCTTTTGCAAGGGTTGGGTATTGTTTTGGATTTTATATGATACCAGTGCCAAAGCAATACTTTGAAAATGGTACTGGTGTCGAAATGGTGCCTGAGCCGATACTTTTTGCCCAAAATAAAGCACAAAACAAAGCTTAAAAATGTATTACCTCTTAACAGTTTCAAGTTAACGTCGATGTATAAATATGAATTAAAAAAACACTACTAACAAATTAGCTTTTATTCACATAGTACATAAAACCTAATCCAACAACAGTAATTTAACACTAAATAACAGTTACATCTAGCAAAATAGTTGGGAGTTGGGATCAATAATTGTCTCCCTTCTCACGAAACACTTCTGCAGCTAGACATTACTCCATTTTCTGTTTAAAGGCGACTAACATTGTCACTGCATTGAGAATAGCCAGTCCGCCTTAACAGTCCACTTTAAGGGAGCCTGGTCAGTTACCAGTGTGTGGCTAACTTCACTCACTAACTTTGGGGCTAACCTCCTTCACTTTAATCAGCAGATGGCAAACAAAACACATGAACTCAGGTTGTGTCTTGAGGAGCATAGATTATAGATATAGATAGATATAGATAGATCATAGCATCGATTCAGTGACAAATAGCCTCAGTTGTTCACTCATTGCACTGCCATATTTAACTTCATACTCTGCTCTGGTCACAGCAGCCTCACTTTCACATGTTACTGTCATGCTATCTTTTTCTCTCAGCTGCATACTTACTATGCACATAATCTGGCTTAGAAAGGAGGCACAGAAATCTTCGTCATGATTCAGTTTGTTATGTACTGCTCCTAAAGGAAGGTTTCGATACTTGACCTTAATTCTCGTAATTCAAGTTTATTTTCGTACATTTTCCGTGTATTGCTATGGTGATTGTGTGAAGGCCTCTGATCCCTCTGACCCACACATAATGCTGTGCCTGAAGGCTTCCTGTGTAGATATTTTTGTAAGAAGCTGACAATGTAATTGGAACATCCCAGTTTCGACCTTTATGACATTTCCTTTGAATTCTCTGAAATCTTCCTGTGTAAATTTAAAGTTTGTTCTCACCACAGCCATTGTGCTCATACATTATGCTTCTGGTGAACAATGGATGGAAAAAAGTTTAAAAAAAGAAGTAAAAAAAAAGGAGTGCTACACAATCTAAGACTGTGACGCACGAGCCTGACTCAGCATCTCAGTCAGCTCTGTGTGCAGGATGACGTAACGATACTTTGTCTTCTGGTTGTTATCTTGGCAAAATGTAGTGAAACTTTCTCTACAGAGGCATTTATCTTAACTGATGTAAATCTGAAGGATACGAGTTTAAAGAATCAAAGTCCTTGTAGTGATACAGAAGGCTGCATTGTCATTTTGCAACAATAAATTCAGTGCTGACCTGTTTATTTTACTGTTATCTTGTGCGTTTTATCATCATCCGAGGTTTCACTACAGAAAATTAAAAAGTGATGAAGGATGTGAGGATAAAACAGAGTGCTGATTCTGGAGCAGCTCCGCCTGCCTTCACACGCATGTAGGCCTGAGCTGAAATAGAGCAGCACTAATGGGGTGTGTGTGCGTGTGTGTGTGTGTGTGTGTGTGTGTGTCACAGATGTCACCATGGATATAGGCCTGTTCAGTGATCAGGCTTATTATAGTGACAGGATTTTTGGAGCTGTAGAAGAGACTGGGAGGCAGGCTGGTTACACACACACATGCACTACACACGTACCTAAAATGAAGTGGCTGGCTGTTTGATGTGAAGTGTCCTGAAGTGCTTTCTAACCTCGTTCATTGCTCTTTACCGCCAAATAAAAGAAAATTAGTTGCCTGCACAAACCAGTCAGAAACTGCCTTTTATGTAGTTGAAATAAACACCATTTTGCTCATGGAAACAAGACGCCAAACGAAAAAAAGCTCAAAATATTTTTTACTCTTTTTACTTGAAAACACAAGTTTGAGAAACAGTATGTTTCGTGTAATTCTCTATGCTCATCCTCAGTGTTTTTGTTTCTTTAGTCTGCTTAGAGTGCTAATGCAAGGTTAACCAATGCTGTGAAAATGCAGGAATCCCATGGTCTCGAATCTCATACACACACACACACACACACACACACACACATTGTTTGCATTCAACCTCATGCAAGAATATGAATTCAATTAATCAACAAGAAGCGTTGTTATCATTCCCAGTGAGATAAAAGCGACCATAAGAACAGGCATTTCAAAGGAGTGCCGCACTGAATAATTACTTTCCAGAAAAATACCTCTGTATATACAGAATGTGTGTGCGTGTGTGTGTGTGTGGGTGTATGTGTGTGTGAAGGAAAAGATAACTGTAGAATATTAATGAATGTTTTTGAAAAGGTACTCATTTTCTATCTCTTTCCTCCTTGTGTTTGGGAAATGATTTATCCCTCATTTTAGCCTTATGTGTTGATAACAGTTTGTGTAGGTAATAAACAAACAAGATTTATGTTAACCAGAAGAGGTGTGGACTCAAGTAACATGACTTGGACTCAATTCAAACTTAAGACACAAAAATTTGATGACTTTAAACTCGACTTGAACATTGAACCTTAAAATCGGCTAAAAAGCTCTTTTCACTGCTCTGTAGGATAGAGCCACTCGATAGTCAATGTCAATATATGAGCGATACAGATTCTCAGCCGAAAGAATACGTTATAAATGCACTTGATAGAACTTATTGAGCAGTAATGTTAAGCCCAATTCAAACCAATGATTCACGATGAAATGAAGCCCTTTTAGAACGTTGCAGAGAAAAGTTGCAGCGGCGTGAACAGGCCAGTCTGAGCTCGACTGCCACCGTTGATGGTGTCACCTGCAAATTAGCTGCTCAATTCTCCAGTAGCTGGTTTTAGACAAACACATCGCTTGTCTTAACAGCATGTCGGCTTGTAGTAAAGTCTGCTGGACGAGTCAAAATGACCGCAGACGGCATGTTCTCTTGCTGCGGCAGGTGCTACATCCCCGCCAAGCCCTATGTTTCTGTCCTCACAGTGTGTCCTCACGGTGTTGGACTGTGAGTCGCTGATGCTGCTGGCTGATGCCAACACACACACATTTTTACTAACTGAGTAATTGGCGCTGGTTATTGATGTTATTATGGTATATCAATTGTGACAACAGTCCATCTGATACTCGTTTTGTTTCTGTTTTTTGCTGTTTCGTCACTATAACTACAACTGCAGCCAGTATCTCACTATCACTATCCTCATTCATATTTTACGAAGCTACAAATTATATTCAGCCACAATATATTACTGAAAAGCTGGAAATCAGAACAGAAGTACAGAGAGTTGTTGCACAGAGATGATACACCATCTCATCTAGTTGCATTGGTGTGAACCGGCAGTATTACAGAATGGTGCATTGCAAGTAGTTGCCTGTTTTAACTCAGGGCAGGCTAAGTTACCTGTGAAACACCCCCGTTGTTGACAGAAAGTTGAACTCGCCCACCCTCACACTCAGCATCGCAGTGACGCAGACCTCCTCCTGTCTGTTTCTGTATACTGACACCTTTTCCCTCAGTGGAAACGAAGCTTGTATTTACTTGTGTTTCACAGATAAGAAACAATAAATTGTGAAGACAGAAAAGCTTCCACTAAAATAGCATTTTAAGTCATGTATGTGATTTATCCTTCAGGGATTTATACTTCTGGATTTATTTCATATGAACAGAGGAAATCTCCGCTCGTCGCTGGGCTAATGTATACCATGTAAAATGCCATAGGCTGGTGCTAATAACGTTAGCATGTTGTATTTGCTTGGAAAATGTGTTTAGTATAAGACAGTTGTTTTGTCAGTGAATCTTGTGAGCTGTAATGGAGCCACATTGAGTGTCCTTACCTTTGTTAAATGTTGCTGTTGTCCCTGGTTTTATATGAGAAGAGGAAAAGATCGCTAGATGCTAGGCTAATTTATACAATATAAAATGCCATAGACTTGTGCAAATAACGTTAGCATGTTGTATTGATGGGGGAAATGTGTCCAGATAAAGACAAGTGTTTGTCTGTCAGTTCTGCAACTTATTGTGAAGCCAATTGGCGTACTTGTGTTTGAAATTGTCTTTATTAAGCCATATTTAATGTGTGTTTCAATAAAGTTTGATTTGAACTAAACTTTACAGCATTTAACACAGTCCTCGACTGCTGACTAATGTTTTGGAGATATAACTGCAGAATGACACAGACACACCACCACAGAAGTAAAAATGCAGATTTTTTTTTTCCCACGACTAATTGATTAGTTGAAGATTATGTACAACTTTAGTCGACCAAGATTTTCTTTGGTTGTCTACAGCCCTAGTTACCAGTTTGGATTATGTTTTTATGTGTGGTCCTGATTTGCTGAAGTCCGTTTCACACCACTGTTATGTTACAGCTAATGTAGCTCTAATTTAAAAAAAAAAAAAGAAAAAAAAAAGTCAATTGTTATTTATCACTGACAATATTCAACCACTAAAATACATTTCATTTTTATTTGCATAAAATCCAAAAATGATTTCCACGTATTATGGGACAGTAAATGCAGTCCTTAAGTATAACGCGTAAATCTGCTGCATCAAGTTAAAAGAGCTGTAGGATGTGCAGCTGTCATATTAGAAATAAACTGAGTGGTAAAATAAATACACTAAACTGTGAATTCACACAATTAATAATATACTGCCAGCTTGCGTCAATTGAAATAGTAGTTTTTCGCTTAACTGTATTCATTTTTATATTCTGTAAAGGCGGTGGTAGGCGGTCACGGATCAGATCAGAGTCAAATGATGCGCTGAACAAGTAATTTGACTTGTTTTATGGGAACGTGCACAGAGCCTGAAGCAGAAAGCCTGGGTTAATAGAGCTAGTTGTTAACCACCTTCGTGGTATCTGGTATGTCTGACTGAGGCTTTATGGTTTGTTGAGCCAGCTCAGGCAAGGAAAGCCTTGATCTGTCGAACTTGTTTCGTAGTCCAACCCTCAGGTCAGTTGTTCTCACAAAACTCAAACCAACAAATCCTGCACAGGAGTTGTGAAAATACGTACAAAAAAAAAAAAAAAAACAGGTTAAATGGCTTTGAGTGACTCATTTGCAAGTGCAGAACAAATCCAAAAACTTGTGTATCGGTTCTGTGGGAACACATACAAATTTATTTTATTTTTTGCAGAGTCAAAATTAAGTCAGGAAAGCTGCAGAGCCAGTTTATAACTTAAATATTTTTTTTCTCAATTATGTATGACTAAATTAGTGCTACCCCTATATAACAAGTGCTGATTCACCAGTAAATATTGATCAAAAACATTGTAGTTTCTTCTGCTCTTATTCTGATTTTTACAAAAGCTGTACAAGTGCGTGTGTGTGTGTGTGTGTGTGTGTGTGTGTGTGTGTGTTTATGTTTGTATGTACTTGTACATGCTACATTGTGAGGACCAAAAGATGTATTTTAGTGACAGAGTGAGGACATTTGTGCAAAGTGAGGACATTTTGGCCGATCCCCACCTTTTAAAGGCCTGTGTGTTTGTGTGTTTGTGTGTGTGTGTGTATGTGTGTGTGATATAATCAGTTAATATCAAAGTGTGTACATCTCAGAGCATGGATGTGTTTAGAGGTACAGTAGGAAATAGGTGACAGCCAGCTGATCTGCCTCTTCTGCTTCCAGGCTTTTGTTTTATTTTTAATCACGCCCGCTATGCATACATGCACACGCACACACACACACACACACACACACACACAGCTGTTAGACTCATTAGTATTCTGTCTGGACTTATTGTCTTTCCCCACTGACATTTACATTTAAATTGTTTATCTCTCAGTGTGTGTGTGTGTGTGTGTGTGTGTGTGTGCGTGCGCGCCTGTGTAGCCAGTAATGAACATGCCTTTGCTGGTCCCGGAAGGCAGCCATTACTAACGCACACAGAAGATAATGTGAGAGGAGGAGGAGGAGGAAGAAGAAGATTATCTGTACCAGTGCTCAGATACAGGATCCTAATTTTTTTCATTTTGGAATCATGGAGATATGAAAGCTCTCGAAAGGCTCTTATTCATCACATGGCTAACATGATAAAAGGATCAGGGTGTTGTATATTAAGGCACAATCATATTACACTGATGTTATGGTCATCCAATCAAAGAAAACAATTTCGTAAAATATCTAATAAAACACACAATATATGGTCAAGAACCAAATAGTTTCTCCCACATTTGATAAAATTTGCAAAACATTATACATGTAAAAATACTGAAATATTATATTGCTGTAATGTTGCTATTTGCATTATTTTATTTAATTAATGAATTTTTATTTTATTCTCATGTCTGTTATACAGTACATATTTCTTTGTTTCTATTTACCTTTAACAATTTTATGTTTTTAATATATCTACTTTTTTGCACCTTTTCATCTCTAGTGAAGTATGAAACATGCTATTTAAGTTCAATTTTATTTCATATTTTTTTGAGCTCCATCACAGGGTTAGACAAATTTATTTATTTTTCTTTAAATGAAAATTGATGGGACGACTCTGTAGCACTTTTTGCTGTGAATCCAAAGCGACCTGACAGCACTGACATCAGGAACACTGTGAGACAGGAAGCTAAATGAACAGTAGGGACTGTAAAGGGACTGAAAGTGAGGAGCTGCTGCTGCACCCAACCAATCACGATGTGAAAATGGCTCCAGCGCTCCAAAATCTTCCTCCATCAGAATATAGAAGACGATGAGAATGTGTCTCTGAAGATGCCTGTCAGTCTGTCAGACAGTCGTACCGACACGTGCTGTCTTTGAGCGGGATGAAAGGCTGCTCGTGTAATCAGGCAAACAAGGACGACTTTAGATGGTGTGTGTGTGTGTGTGTGTGTGTACCAAGTCAACATGATCTGTGATAAAGAATGTACAATCTATACTGATTGACAAGATGAAGTCTGCCTCACGAAATATGATTTGTGTGTGTGAGCGTGCGTGTGTGTGTGTGTGTGTGTGTGTGTGTGTTGGGGGGGGGGGACGGACAGACTGCTGATTGGTTGGCATTATCCATCTGGCTGCTTTTGTCTATAGGCATGCTGCCCCACACAACAATTATGCTTCCATGCATAAAGACTGTGCTTGTGTTTCTGTGTGTGTGTGTGTGTGTGTGTGTGTGTGTGTGTTTGTGTGTGTGTAAAGAAGGGGGAGGGCGCAAGGAGGGATCCAGATGTTGAGTTCATTCTCATTCTACCCCATCCCATTTATTTTAATCTCCCTCCCCCACAGCATTGTACAGCAAGCCATCTGTACACACACACACACACACACACACCCTCCGGCATGCTAACGCTAATGCGTGTTAGCTCAGCCAGGTGGCTGGGTGGCCTCAAATGGGTCCTCGTGCACCTCTGGCTCTATGTTGATTGGAGTGAATGCAGCTGCTACGAAGTTATGCAGAGCTGTTCGCCACTGTTTAAGTGGGTCACTGTGTGTGTGTGTGTGTGTCTGCGTGTTTGGTGTGTGTGTGTGTGTGTGTGTGTGTCAGGTGAATTCAGTACTGTATTTTTTTGTTTTTTGGTAATTGAGTCTTATGAAAAACATTTTTTAAATTCAAATAAATATTGTATGGAATGCTGTTTGGAAATCTTGTCAGAGCAGTGTGGGAGGATGTTAGTGTCCATTTTAAAAAACCTACAGACAGATCTGAATGAAGAGTAGAGAGAGAAATGAGATCCTGAGCAGCCTTCATGCTGTTTCAGAAGCTTCTCGTCAGAGAAAAGAACAATTCTGTTGAGAAAACGGATCTTTTATGCAACTCAAACAATTGAAATAGACACTGACACAAAAGATTGGTTGTCATTTAGCCTAAATTATTGTCAGCTGAGCTCCATAACAATTTTAGCTCACTGCCTTTCTGTCGACTCCCACTGAGGAATGTAACTACACTAGAGTATTTGCATTTTGGCTTTGGTCTGGTAAATGTTCACACAGGCAGTGGTAGAATGAAACCAAGTACTATACGTCAAGTACTGTGCTTAAGAATAATTATGACAAATTGTAGCCTACATAATTTGAGTGTTTCAATTTCATGCCCTTTATACTACTTTCTACATGAAAAAAAAATATAAGATATGCTTACATGATATGGTGTACTGTAAAACTACACTACTAATCTACCCAATAGTACTCAAAGTATCTAAACTTGGCTTCACATTGATGAACTACAACATTGAAAAGCTCTTTCATGCATGGATGGATCACTGAACAGGCCTACTGGGCCTGTACTGACAGGGAAGAGACGCAAAAAGTCCATAAAAATATGCAAAGGAACTGCAGTATGAGATAAAATAACAATGAAATCAGGCAAAAAAAAACTACAGAAGGACATAAAATGGCTACATGTAAACATATAATAACCACAATGAGACACAAAATAACAACGAGAGAAGAGGTGGTCGGGGCCTTTTGCATATCTGTACCCAGGAGCCCATTGTCACGTAATCCACTCATGTTTAAATGTATTCATCAGTGATAAAATCTGAATAATAAACTATTCTGTAAAAACTCTGAAAGAAGCCACTCTACATTATGAATACTTTTATTTTTATAATCCAAGTACATTTTGCCGATGATATCTTTTTTAGTTTTACTTATGGAACATTTTTAAGTCAGACTTGTAATGGAGTATTTGTAGACTCTGGTATTTCTACTTTTATAAAATAAAGGATCGAAGGACTTAGACATTACATGTTGACTACATGACACTGAACATCCATCCATCCATTTTCATCCACATCCGGGGCCGGGTTGCAGGGGCAGCAGGTCAAGCAAAGAAATTAAAATAAATTTTGGTCAGATTCGGCTCGGGTTTGGCACACTTGACATGCTGTTGTCTTGTGCTATGGCCTATTCAAGTGCTGGATTTTGTTATTTACGAACACAACACAGGCCAATAATTACATTTCAGCCAGGATGGTAAATATTCAGACTGAACTAAAGAAAATGGAGGATGCTAGACAAAACTTTTGGAGGTATTTCAATTTAGTCATCAATGCAGGTGATAATGAAGAAGAAACTGCGTCAGGCTTGGGTGGGTTCGGACTTAAAAATCAGAAAGTCTGTCGGAGTTGGGACAAGCTCGGTTATAACTGTCTCGAACTCAGGTCGGGTTCAGTTAGGAAAACGCAGCCAGAGCCGTGCTCTACCCCAGATGTCCCTTTCGCCAACAACACTTTCCAGCTCCTCCTGGGGGACCTTCTAGGCGTTCCCAGGCCAGATGAGATATGTAATCCCTTCAGCGTGTTCAGGGTGGCTGGAAGGTGCATATGGGATACAGTTGTACTAAAAATTGATGAGCAGTCCCTTGCAGTTTGAGTACACTGAAATCAAAGAGGCATTTCGTCATCCTGCTAATATTTGCCATGTACAGGCCACTTTAGTTCTTATTTCCCCGATTACTTAAATGTTCATAGGCTCTTATTTTGTCTCTCTTTCTCATGCAGCCAAACATGATGTGAACGGCAACAGGACTGTTCCGCCGTTTCCCGAGGGGACAGAGATGGCCATATTTGGTGAGTGTCTGTTTGGTCAAAACAACATACCAGAAAATGAAGGCTGTTTGGTTATACCTGATAGTCATTTGTTTTTCTTAAAATGGAAACTGTACTCTCCCTCTGATTGGCTAGTGCTCGTTGCCATTGTTGGTTGGTTTGGCAAGAGTCAGATTGGGCAGGGTTAGGCAATCAGAGGCAAACCTGGGCAGAGTAGGATTGGTCATGCCTTTGCCTTCCTAGGTAAAACAAACCTGCATCCTGTCATGAAGTAAAATTTACATGATGGTTTATTTTGCTAAGCTAGCTTATATTAGCTACTATCATGCTAGTTTAGCTAATTTAACTTAAATCAAGTCATTATGTATAAATCTAACAACTAATTCTAGCTCAAGACTGAACTCTCTATTTAAACAATCTATAGCTCATGATCTAAAGTGCATGGTCCAAGTGCATTTAAGGTGTATACACTTCTACTTTTAAACCCTGTTTACAAGGAGATTGTGCTACAGGGCCGCAACAAGGTAATTTTTTAATACCCCTTTTGCCTTTTAACACAGAACAGAACAACAGTGACTTTTTCCCTAATCCAGTGTGAGGTTATACACCTCATTCCTGAAATCAAACAATAAAAGAGGCATGACACACGTGACATGTAACGCAGTAGTGTCGGCCTCTAGTGTGACATATAATGCGTTGGAAGAGCTTCGTAAACAGTAAGAATGGCATAACGTGGCTAAAACAATCATTTACCATTCCTGTTATACAGCAGCTGATCTCATTCTCTTATCAGAGAGTAAGGAGCTACCAGACCTCACTGTTTTCCCAATTTGTGGACATTTTCATCCGCTGTTCTTCTTCTTTGACGATGTGCTATGTGCTAACAGCTGCTTTTAAACGCATAACACGTTGTCAAAACAGCACACCCATACCACCCATGAATCCCACCCTGCAGACTGCCTGCAGAGAAAAAAAGTTGTTTTGGCTCTGTTACTACCTCCGTTCCCGGCTCCGAGGCAAGACCACTGTGTTCCCATTTCTGCAATTGCACGTTGTATACAGCACAGGGAGGCGGCATACGGGAGGTGTGAGCAGGCAGTGTAAAATGGGTTTTGCTATTGAAATGCGCCTTACTCTGGGCCAGAGTAAGGCGCATTTCAAAGGCAAAGGGATTGTGTTTAGTCCCTTAAATAATCATAGGTGTGTTTTGGGCATAACATGAATCAAACCAATCAGAATTTCATCTCCCATTCCCTTTAAAAGCCAGGTGCGCCTGCAGCTGACACACTTGCGGATCCGGCACATTGGAGAAGCAAGCAGTTTTCTGCTGAGAGTAATTCTGTAAGAGCAGTATAATGTCACTGTGGCAAATATTATGGCACACTGAAGCAGCAAAACAAAAACCTGTAGTTATAAACATGACAGAGGAAACAGAACTCAACTTTTAGCTTCTGAAAAATGAAGTTACGCTGATCCTTGTGCATAAATGTGCACAGCATCTGTCTTAATTGGAAGTCTGCTTTGGTGCAGCAGTGGACAGCAGCTCTGCTCTGTTCTAGAGGTGGAAAAAATCAATACAGCATAGTACCACAATATTTTTAGCATGGCGACATTGTATTGGTGCGGATGCCAAGTATTGAAATTTTTTTTTTTTTTTTTTACTAAAGAAATTATTAATACTACAAATACATAATAATCTTTTGGCAGCCTACTAAAATGATAAAATGATTTGCTTTTACAGTCCACTAGATACATTTTGCTTCAATATGAATGATTGAAGCGAAACGAACAGACTGAGACTTTGTCTTATTAGTTAAAACAGATGTTGATCAAATTTTCCTCGGGGGACATAATTAGCAGTTGAGAAAAGGTAATAAATCACAATATATGACAAAATATGTTATTGCAATACTCACCACATGGCAACATGTTTAAAATTGCAATAATATTATACTTTGACTTAAGTATTGTGATAACATCATATAGTGGGGCCGCTGGTGATTCCCACCCTACTCCGTTCACATTTTAGAGAAAGTAATAAGTATTTCCCTCATTAATGATGTAGTATTTCATCCACCAGTAACACAACAGCATGTCCCTGTATGTGTAACAAGCATTGTAAATACCTTGTGGACCCACCTATATGGATGCACCTTACTATCTAAATAATGTCTCTTTTAAATAGGGCAGGAAAAGACTGCGCCATTCTGACTGTAGATCAGGTTTTTGATGGTCAATGACGCAATCAGTATCTGCTGCCTCAAAATAACAATGCATCTGACCACACCTTGTCTAATGACCTGCTCATCCATGGGCGTACAGATGCACACGAGTAAATCTGCTGCTTACACAATGTTAGCATTGGCCATGAAAATGACAACTGCGATGACAGTTGCACTGCACTGTGCGCCGCTTTGCACTGGGTGTAAAATAGGGCCCCTGTGTGTGTCACTGTTTTGCTGACCACATTTGGACCTTTGTGTGTGTTTTCTCTTTAAACAGAAAGTAAAGGGCAGTAAGCAGTAATTCAGTGATAAAATTCATTATCGATTCATCTGCAGATTATTTTTTTGATTAACTGATCAATCATTAAGTCCAGGAAAAAGTGGAATACACAGTTTCTCAGAGGCCACAGTGAACGCCTCCGATTGTCACAATAGTTGCTGATTAATTTCCACTTAATTGACCAATCGATTAATTGCCTAATAGTTGCAGCTCTAAGGCAAAGTGAATACTCACACACAGTCCATGTTGTCTGTTGAAATAGATGGATATTAACGGCTGTTGTTCATCAAAGTTCTGTTTCCTTCTCCTGAAGGTATGGGCTGTTTCTGGGGAGCGGAGAGGAAGTTTTGGAGACAAAAAGGAGTTTATTCCACCCAAGTGGGCTACGCAGGAGGATACACACCTAACCCCACCTACAGGGAAGTCTGCACAGGTAGCTTCTGCACTCAAACATACACTCACACGTAGTGTACTGGGCAGTGTGTTGTCTACTGAGAGTCAATAGACTGCGGAAAACAAGACACACATAAACAGCAGAGTGAATCATTTCCCCCAGGCCCTATTATACTGGGGCATGGATGAGGCTGCTATTGAAGCTTGACCACTCTGAGCAGACTGCGTTTGTGTGTGTATGTGTGTTTGTGTATTTCTGTGTGATCTGTGTCCAGACCTCCCAGTGATTCCTCCAGCCAGCCAGTACAGAGTGAGTCCATCATTAGACCTGCATCACCACCTGTTTCTCTTTCTTTCTAACTTAGTTTTATCCCTCTAAAACTTTAACATAAACAAATAACTGTCTGTTGTTTAACTTTTTATCAACAGTTTTAACACAGTGCATTCAGTGATCGAGTAATGGCCAAAAATTACAAATGAAAACAATGACACAAATAAGTACAAACTTCAGTTATGGCGATGCAAATGTACAAAACCACACAGACAAAATAAAAGAACACACATGAACACACACGGGGTTATCTTATTAGGTAAAATTGTAAGATTTGCATACTTTAAGTTCTGGTTATTTTGTTATTACATACTTTTAAGTTTGATATTGTTTGAAGATATGTATCTAGATCAGATTTTTTGAAAGCAGGGCAATTTCTTTAAGTTTTTAATTTTTTTAATGTAAAATTTAGGGAAAGTAATCAGCAAATTAATGACATACTGTTCATTCTTGGAGAAATTTGTATTTTTAATACTATTGACAAATCAGGTTCTTTGAGTGAAATGGTCTTCCCAAAATGTCTTTGGATATCCAAGTGAAGACAAAGACAGTCCCATGCACACACTGAAATAATAAGTGTTCTAATGTTTCTACCATATTGTTACAGAAGGTACATTTGTCATTTTATTTTTACTTTTATTTTTTTACTGGATAATACCTATGTATAATTTTAAAAAGCAACTCTTTGATTTTTTTGGGCAGCACATATTAAAGCACATAGTAAGTACAGTATTCCATATTTTACCATCAAAAGTCTGGTCTGTCCATTTATATTTAGCAGGTGGTACTGTTGTCAGAATAAGTGAATGTATTATAATTAAAGTATTGTTAAATTTTTTGTCAGAAATGGAACACTGTAATTGGCTGTAGTAATATTACCATATAGATTTGAGTTGCAGCGGGATAAGGATATAATGCCAGTTGGCAGGGCATTTACTACAGTATTATACTCATGTTGGGGGACAGGAATACTATACCTCTTTTTAAAATCATTATATGGATAGAAAAGTCCATCATTGTCAAATAGTTGTTTCACAGAGTGTCGTTGTTAGTTCTAAACCATTGTTCAAAGTACCATGGACTTATTTCTATATGTAATATTGGCATTGTTCTATAGAATACATTTGTGAGGAGAATAATTGTGCTTATGGAGAAGGGACCGACATAAAAGAGCTTGCTTATGAAAGTTGGAGAGTTTGATAAGAAGCCAAAAAAAAAAAAAAAGCCAAATTGTCGTAAGACGATAAGTTGATGAGTTCTGAGATCGCATTTCAGCCAATGCATGCTGCTTCTTTAGCCCTTTTTAGATAGGAATTGTGCAAATTTGCAGGAAAGCCCAATCAGTCTTCTTTCAGCATTGGCAGTATAAAAACAAAATTGGGGAGTGCAGCAAAATGCCACCTACCTACTTTTGTTTATACAGAATGCGCCTTTTTCGGGGCAATGGGGGGCATGAGCAAGTAACAAAACATGTAGCTCAGTGTGTGACGTAAACAGTGATGTGGGAGGGAAGCCGCGGCTAATCAGTCCTTCGGGAGCTCCTTTGGGAGCTCTGTGCCTTCTCTCGTAAGTCGGTCTGTCCTTCATCGTCCCCGTCATCTGACGGTTGATGGCCTCATTGTTTACGAGGGCAAGGAGGGCACGCAATACCTTGTCTCCCGAGTTTCTCATCTTTACAGTGTCTGTCAGGTTTGTGTTTCCCTCTTGCTGCTAGCTGCTCGCTAATTCCTGCTATCAGCTGTTTCCTGTTTATGGCTCGCACATGCGTAGGGTAACCAGATGAGAATGGGTGTAATTCAGAACAGGCAGGGGGGGTGCTTGACTGTCATGACATGTCAGCTTTATTAAATCATAGCTGCAAATTAAAGCAACAATACATGTAAAAACACACAGAGACAATACATCTGTGATCAGTTCCCTAATTTAATTTTAACAATTTTTTCAATCTTTTCCTACAAAGCGGAAAATTGGGCACCTCGGATCAACTCGCCAATCCGGCTCTGTGTGTCTAAATGCTCGCAGCTTGCCGGCAAAACAGCCCAACATTCGTGGAAAATCTGGCAGTGTAAAAGGGGCTTATGACTCAGATGTCACACATTGAAGACTTCTTTAGGTTTTGTTGTTGTGGTTCATTAAAAAGAAAACAGTACAGCTGTAGTTGACAGTTCTCAACAGAAAATGATGAGGCATACAGCTCTTTCAGTCCAACAACAGCCCAACATAGTAGTCTCAATCTTAACCCACACCACTGTTACTTTGCCTTGCAGTTTATATCTCCATATGTTCTTGTATAGGTTTCTATTTTTATTTTTATTATATCTTTTTTTGGTTTTTTTACATACCTTTTTTTTTATATATATACCTCCATACCATTTAGTTCTATTTCTTTCTTCACTATTGCTGTTCTTTTGCTGCTGCAACAACCAAATTTCCCCTCTCGGATCAATAAAAGCTTATCTTACCTCTCGATGCTGCTTAATATATTTGAGTCTCTAAGTTAATTAATAAACCCTGGGCACTACCACATGGGCGTCTATTGAACTAAACAGCTATAATAATTTGGATTTGAAAAGGTCTGTCATAACAATTGTGATTGGTATTTATGAACTAATTTTTAGGTTAACTAAAAAGTGTTTCAACTTAAAAAGTATTTTAAAGATACTTATAAAAATACATGTAGGTTGCAGTCCTATGTAATGAATCGAATATCTCCAGGAAGCAGCAGGTGAGCCAGTTTCTTTATATTTCTCTTGCATGCCTTTCGCAGTGAATCTGGACAAAATAACACATGAATACATTTGCAGTGGGTGAGAACACAGGCTGAGTGTGTGGTTTGTCTGTTATGGAGTATTTTCAGCAGAGGAGGAGCAGTTCACAAAACTCAGGTCAATTTATCAGCGGGGCTTGGAGTCATGGTTGAGTATGTTATGCACACATATCACACTTTCCAAACCCTTCTAGTTCTCTAGTCCTTCGTCTTTTTTGTAACGAGACCAACACTCTGTAAGTCTACATGTTATATAGATGTAATATACTGTACCTGTAAACTGCATCAATGTTATATGTACACTCTGAATATCCTTTGAATGAGAGTTGTTGTAATACACATTTGTATTTCATCATATTCCTACCTTCCTATATCTCTGTATTTGAACATTGGTCAGACTTTACACCGAAACTGATGAAGAGATGGTCTCACTTGCACAAACTTATCTGATCTCACTGTGCCAAAAAATGTTGTAACAACAACTAGATTTGAACCTAGTTTGAACTGCTGAATATGTTTATGTCATGAGCACAGTATCTTGGCAGAGCACTGAAAGATGACACTTGGCTAAATGAAGTGCTCTTCACACCTCTGCAGAAAATATTTATTGTTGGTTCAATATTTACAGTGTAGGATGACATGTGCTGAATAAATTTGCATGTTTCTACTGTTTGATAAAAACAAAAACCTACCTGTATTTACTAGATTTTACTCTTAACTTATTTTTTCTCATTGGCAGCTCTTGTCTCAAAGCCACCTTCCTATATGTATATATGTATGTTTTTTAAGGATTGAATTAAAACCATAGTAACCATAGTAGTCTAATACAAATTCAATGCAAAACAACCCATGACATATTAACCAAATAAAATATGGTTTGAGGGAGAAGGCTGACAGGGCCTGCAGGGAGGAGTTTTTATAACTTCCTAGGAGTGACTTTCCAGTAGTGTCAGTCTGCAGGATGCTGGGTGTGGTGGTTGAAAGGAAAAATTGTGGATGGAGACTCATTATGAAGGATGGCTCCTTTCACAGTCAATATTATGTTATTATTACCTCCGACAAGGAGGTCATGTTTTGGTTCAGTTTGTTTGTTAGTCTGTTTGTCGGCAGGATTACAGAAAAAGTACTGCCCTGATTTTCTTGAAACTTGATGGAAGGGTGAAGCATGGGCCAACGAAGAAACCATTTAATTTTGGAGAGGATCCAAATCACAGAGCACATACGTTTTTTTTTTTTTTTCCCTTTGTTAAACTTGCTATATACTGTACTACGTCCATAGCCTGAGCTGGTACTGCCTCAACTCGGACATCACAAACATGAAGGTGACTGAGCTGAAATGGGGACTGCTAGCAGTGTGATGCTGACAATGGCAACAGTGTTGACAGAGCTCACAGTGTTCACTGGGATTAACATCCACTTTACTATGTCTTTACATGGCAAATAGTTGTTTGCTGCTGTATTAATGCTCTGAATGTTGTATGTTGCAGCTTTGACGTTGCAAGATAGGGCATTTGGCCTTGGGGTAGGTCTGTGCTCTCCATGTGCCTTTCTAGTTACCTTCGCCGGGTGTGAGCCTCAAGGGGATCATGTGTTTAGTTGTGTGTGTGCATGTGTGTGTATCCGTTTGTCCGCAGCTAATCTCAAATTTCGTGAGACCAATCAATCTTGTATTTTGTGTGCACATTTATCACTGTATGCTCAAGGACCTCTTATGGTTGTAATGATTCACAGTTGTTAAAAAAACCTGTTTTATTGAATGTTTTATAGTGTCATTGACTGCTGACTCCTCACCGGCTGTAGGGCCGCACGTTTTCCAGAAAAGTCTGGCTAAAAAAACACGTCTTACTGTTTGTTACAGGCAACATTTCGGCCTTTGTCTTGGGTCAGAAACTGACATATATTGAAAAGTTTGATCTCATTTTGGACTGGATCATCTGTAGATGAATTCCATACCCGATAAGTCATGATACATTAAAGCGGTTTTGTTCCGTCCATTGCATGGTGTCATACCAAAACAGAGTTAGTTAAGTCCAGTTAGGAATGACTTGGATCAAAGATTTGAGGCTGTGTTTTAGTTATTTAAAATATATTCATCCTCATAATTACATCATAACTACATTTCACGCACAATGCCTGTTAGTAGGAGGAATCGATCTGCTCTGTGCAATGAGCTGCTGGCCTGCAGCTCTGTCAAAAATAATTGAGGCATGTAATTTTCTGATGCTTCTAAAACGTGCTGCGACATATCTGCTGGAAATATCTAGAGTAGCTGTGGTTGTTTTAATCACGAACAAATAAAGCGAAAGCAATACTTTTTACATTTTTTTTATTTCTGTCAAGAAAAAAGTGTAAAACAAATGTATAAGTACAATATTTTCCTCTGGAATGTAGTGAAGTAGAAGTATAAAGTAGCATAAAATAGAAATATTCAAATAAATTGCACTGGAGTAAATTAACATTTTTATATTCCACCTCTGTATTTATATATGCGTTTGTTGCTTTAGAAGTTATTGTCTTCTGTGGTTAACGATCAAACACACAGTTCATGTTGAAATAGTGACATAATGAAATTTTTACAGTTAAATGTACATTATCTGGACAACAACTCTGCAGCTTCACTCTCTGCTCTGGTTTCAGCCACTACATTATTTCCTGTCTTGTCCGAGATGAATTTATTCCTGCGAGATTGTCCTGGCGAGGCATTAATTTAATATCGACCGCTGCTTTGTCTCTGTTCGCCAATATCTACTGTAGGAATCCATAACTCCTGATATTAAAAAAGTAATAAGACGGAGAGAGAGAGAGAGATGGGAGTGGAGGTGGAATAAGAGACGGGAGGAAGATGAGGTGCAGCGTAATGGGTCACACTCATTACCAGCACCAGCTGCTGTCTGTCTGTCTGTCTTCAGGAGTGATCGTTTGTTATGGTTGAACATTATAATCATCTTTGGACTAATGTGGACTTTTCAAGGACAATACCTGTATTTTGGCTTTTCAGGCGTATACTTAATTTTAAAAAAAAATCTACAAGTATCTCAAGCTTGACAGTGAAGTTTTGACCTTGAAAAAAGCAGTCGACAAAACAATCCACATGCTCAGTTGTTCCAGAGCCTTTAGTTGAATCACACAGTCTTCATCAGGTGTCATGAAGCTGAAGAACTTTCCATTATTCCGAGCTCTTTCAGGAGGTCTTGGTTGTGAGAAGTTTTAAAAGCTTGACAGTTTATTTTTGACCTTGGAAACAGCAGAACAGACGGAACAGTGTGTTCTCAAGGTCCACTTATCCTCTTGTTCTGGAGCTGTCGACCATTAGGGCTTTTAGGACTGTTTAAGGACTTCTTCAACCAGGAAGTCCTTAAACAGTCTTACAATGGAAAGTTAAAACATTTACAGTCTCATAACTGCTGACGACTACTTGATTGGTTAAAGGTTTGGAAAAAGTGAGTTAAGGTTACCTTGATTTGACTGCAAGAAAAGTCTCCTTAAGCAACCCCCTTTATATTCAACCCTCAAAATTGTTTAATGGTCATTTTCATATAATGGGCAGGTGAAAATTGTATGAACTGGCATCTTTACTTTTAAGGTAAACATCTCAGAATACAAATATCTGCAATAGAAAAAATGTTTTTAAGCTGTAAATTGGAGGGACCTCAAGTGAACTGATTCATCAGTTGAACCCTATGTGACACATGAACTCACAGATGTTGTATTTTACAGGTAAGACAGGCCACACCGAGGTGGTGAGAGTTGTCTACCACCCAGAGAAGATCAGCTTTGCCAACCTCCTTAAAGTTTTCTGGGAGAGCCACAACCCGACTCAAGGTACAACCTCTCAGCCACAAACACTTTCATACTCTAACTGAACACCGAAAGGAGAATGAAGAGTCTGTATTTATTGATTAACAGAATTAAAGTGTGCCTAAAAAAGAGCTTTGATACCTGTTGGAAAACTTATTTGTCATTTTGTTGACACGTTTGTTTCCTCAGACTGGATGAAACTTAAATGACTGTTTAGCATCCTTTTTCTGTGATTTTAATGAGGCAATTTTGTTACCCAGCACCAATCCAGATTTCATTGACCTGATCAGAAACAGTGTTACAGAGGCTGCTGTGCTAAGATGAAATCATATTTGTTTTAACTCATCTCATTTGTTTCTTGCAGTGTACCCATTTATCTTTGGGAAAACTAACAGTCTATTGCTATGCTAGATGTGAGACAATGGTCACCACACACCAAAAAAACAAAATGGATGGATGGATGGATGGATGGATGGATAAAAAATAGAAAAGGTTGTTATTCATGTATATGTAAAGTTTGGTCCAAGGGTGGCCCAAAACAAAGCCATGATGTCACCTAATTTAAAACAAAAACACATTTTGTCTGGTGGCCAATTTAGGACATTACAGTAACGTTAGCTTGTTAGCAAGCTATAATTAGCCATCTCCTTGAAGCACAGCTGGCATTAGCATACTAATATGCTAAAATTAGCAATTTTTGTTGTTGTTTTACTACAATGCAATATAGGGTGTTAACATGCTGACAGTTAAGCATGTAATATTTCATATATACGTGAAGATTCGTTGTCATCAAGGTCATTGCGTAAACATAAGGAAGACGTTAAGATCAACACTGAATTTTGGATTAAAGGGATATGAATGAAACTAATTACCGACTTCTTAATGGCCTTACCTAAATTAGCATGTTAAAATTATGACTTGCTAAAAGTTACGTGATAAACAACATGTTAACGTGCTGATGTTAGTATGTTTTCAACCTGAAATGCCAAATGTTGCTAAATGCGATGGCTGACATGCTAACTGAGACAATCTTAACATGTTATAGTTAGCTTCTTAACATGTTAATCATATGAAATGTTTAACTGGAAGTGCTGAATAATGGGGGAACACTGAACGGGACTTATTTTAGATTCATGTTTTAGCTTTTTTCTTGAAGCCTTCTGGATGAGAGATTAAAATGTTATCATGTAACTCTTAGCACAATAGCATTTTAACATGCTATCTCAGAATGTTACATTATGTTTTAGCATGCTGATGTCAGCACGTACCATAGACTGTATATAAAGATGGACGATGCATCTCTACTCACCCCGATTGTACAGAGGTAGAGAGCTAAAATATCGCGGATATCCAGTCACTGCCATATTGCTCTGGTGACATCATACGGAGTCTGCACAGCAGTGATCTCTGCAGTATCAAGTTTTCCGCTCAAACGCCAGTGTGACCGATTGTGAACAGCGCAACTGAATGCGAGCCCACCAATTGGCTGACACAGTTGTCAATCATGTTGTAAAGTCCCCGTTTTGTAGCATTAAATAACTAATTAAAACCAAGCTTATCAAACAATCAAACACTTGAACATACAGCAGTGTGATAAAAACTACTTTAACCGACAGAAACCATCTTAAGGAAAAAAACTATTTGATGTGTTTTTAGTTTGGTCCATGTCCTATCCACTCACATGGAGAGGGTGGACTTTATGACCTAACTGCAGCCAGCCACCAGGGGGTGATCGAGATGTTTCAGCTTCACTTTTGGGGAGCTGTCATGTCGTCCATCTTTATGGACAGTCTGTGGGAAGTACAGAAATAGCTGTTAACAAGGCTTTCACATTAGGGGTCCAGATCCAAGTACAATTGACCCCAGAGTCCAGATTGTTTGAGTAGGCACTGGCACAGTTCATTGATCTGTGCCCTGATCTAGAGCCCTGCACGGGACTGTTTTCTTCAACCCGCTCAACCCGCTCCTACCCGCGGAGCGGGTTTCTGACCATTACCGCCCGCAACCGCAACGTGAGTATTACACTCCTGCCCGCTCCCGCAATGTGTATGTCCACTCCCGCCTGCACCCACAAAACTCTAATTTATGCCCGCAGAATAATAGAGATCGCTGATTTTGTGTCTTCTCCCATCCTGCAGGAGAAAACACGTCATTTTATAGGCTATTAATAAAGAGATTCATGGGGTTGTTTGTTTCGTTCTCCTGGCCTGCGTGTCTTTTGACGCACTGGTCAAGAATAGCGCTCCTATTTCGTTGTTTTCATTTAGTTTTTAATGAAATAAAGGCTGTTTCATATTCTATTCTCCTCCTCTGTATTTATTTAGGCTATTTTTCTACCTTTATATAATCACGCAGTGATTGAGGTTAAGGCAGGCCTGGCGCCAGGATGAAGTTACTGAGGGGGCGGTTAAAAATTAGGAGGGGGCAAATCTTTATTATGCAACATAGGTTCACACAGTGAGTTATAAAGAGCGCGCAGACGTGCATAATAGTCGCGCGTAATGACAGCTCGTCGCCGGTGAAGCACAATAAACTGCACGTCTTCTTTCATGTTTGTCTCATGACAGATGGAGCTGACAGACAGAAAGACAGGTGGATCAAGCGGCAAATTGGTATGAAAGCTGGTTCAGGGCATATTTGTCCATTTATGAATAAATATAGAGTGGAAACGCTTATGCATGTGCACCAAGATCCCGCAGTGGTTTTTTTTAGCCGCCCATTCCCGCCTGCAGCAAAGTCCAAACCACCCGCTCCCGCAATATTTGCGTTGGGTCCCACGGAACCCAGCGGGACCCAGTCCCAATGCAGCCCTTTACCCTGATCCACTTGAAAAGCTGGTTGTGATTAAGGGTCATGTTAAGTTGGCATGATACAAAGGTTGACTCCATTGTTTTGGCTTGGGATCTTGTGACTGGTGCACTTTTAAACACTGTAGCAACAGCATAAACAAATATCATGTCATAGATGATGACGCATGTGCACTCTAGTGCACAACAACATTACTAATGTGAAAGCTGAGTGGCAGTGGAGTGGAGAGGGGGGAAACTCTGCTCAGGGATGATGCAAATCAATCGTACCTGATATGTCAGTAGTAATCTGTGATGGGTTTAAATGTGAAATTTTTGACCTGCAAGTTGCGCAGCATTGAAAGTCATGAGGTCACCAAAACTCATTAGGATGTATACTCTGTAACAAAAACAATCCACTTTTTGACCAAAGTGTGGGATTGACAGATTGACTGACACGCCTTGCCATCTCTAGAGTCGCACCACTCGAGTGGCTGAAACCTTTGAGCTAACCAGACATTGTGGTTGACAGGCTGACAAGCTGACATTGAAATGATGAAAGGAATACGTGATGAAATGATCAGTTCAGTCAAAAAACAACAACATTCAGTTCTGTCAAGACAGACGAGTTATATTTTTGGAAAATGCTGTCAGCTGTTGTTTTCAGATGATGTGATGTTGCCTCAGCCAAGTACTGAAGAGGACTTAGGCTCCACACGTCAGCTGAAATCCTGAAATGTTGAACTCACATTTGTGTGTGTGTGTGTTTAGGGATGCGACAGGGGAACGATGTTGGGACGCCTTACCGCTCAGCCATCTACGTCGACACAAAGCAGCAGCTCGAGGAAGCTTTGGCCTCCAAGGATCAATACCAGAAGGTGCACACATCTATTTATCCGTCAGCCTTAAATCCCTCCATCATGTGTGCTCCCTCCATTCTTCTGTCCTTATCTTTTTCTCTAACTCCATTTCCCAGCAGCCTCCTCTGCTGCCCATCCCTCCAGTCTCTCGGTTTGTGTCAGAAACACTCACAGATGCTTTTGTCGTCAGCAGATGAATACTGAAATATAAAGGATCTGTGTGCGTGTGTGTGTGTGTGTGTGTGTGTGTGTTCTTGTGTGTTTGTGTGTATAACATTTGCCATACATGTCCATATGCTTTTTAAAGCAACACACACACACACACACGCACGCACGCATGCACGCACACACAAAAGATCTTCACACACTCCCTCTGTTGAACTCTCTCCTGCTGAGACTTCTGCACCACTATCCCACCAACAGGGCTTGTTGCCATGGAAACTGACGAGGAGGAGGTTACTCTATTCTATTCTTTTCTATTCTATTCTATTCTATTCTATTCTAGTGTAGTCTGGTCTTCATTAGAGTCACTTTTTCTTTCCCTTATTCATTCCTCCTTTTCTCACAAAAACCTTGTTTCTTTTAACAGGATTTGTCTCTTAAATTTATTTGTTTTAGCCTCCATCACTGCTGAAGTCCTCTGAACACATCAAACACTGTGTTGGTGACCTAATGGAAACACGAGCTGATGTGTTGAGCAAAAAAAAAAAAAAACCTGGTTCCTGGGTTCAAGCACCTGAATGGATTTGCAACTATAGTAGAAACCATTACTGCTCTTTTCTGTAGACAAGTAGGGGTATTTTGGATATTGTAATCGCTTCAGTGATGCCCTCACTTTTAATTTATAGCCACCAATAAGTACAAAATATTCCCCATTTGGAAAAAAGGGACAGATATAGTGATATAGATATAGATTAAAGCCCTTTTCAGACATTTAATATGTAATATTTCTGGCTTCATCGAGATGTTAGAGGAGTCCTTCATCTCCCAAATGATCATTTATATATTAGTTACTCACCCTGTGTAACGTTGAATTCAGGAAGAGAACTTTGTTATTTTTTGTATTCCTCCACGGTGAACGAAGAATCCAAAACTGGAGAATATTCTCGATGAATTCAAGTCTTAGGGGTCCACATTTAACAGCAAAACAATATCAAAACATCCGTTTACAAACACTCACACAACTAGTGCAGTATAAATGTCTCATTTATCCAACTGTAATTTTTAATTATTATTTTTTTAAATTTTATATACTTTATTAATCCCGAGGGGAAATTCAATTTTTCACTCTGTTTGTCAATTACACAAAGGTCCGAAAGACACACACATGCACAAACTGGACCTATACATGCACTAAGTGGAGAGATGTCAGAGTGGGCTGCCCATGACAGGCGCTCTGAGCGGTTGGGGGGGTTCGGTGCCTTGCTCAGGGGCACCTCAACAGTGCCCAGGAGGTGAACTGGCACCTCTCCAGCCACCAGTCCACGCTCCAGTACTCAGTACTTCCCAAACACATGCATTTTTAGTAAAACCTTACAATATAAAACACTTTAGTATAAACTGATGCACAGTTGATTAGTACGCCTGGGCTGTTAATGCAGAACTGTTATATACAGTTTTAGTGAAAATGCATGTGTTTGGGATGTTTTGATATTGTCTTGCTGTTGTTAAAGGTGGCCCCCCTTCATTTTATCACTAATGTTCACCTCGTTCGCTGTGGAGGCATGTTAGGAAAACAACGTATTTAACGTCATTTAACGGGTGAGTAATTTAGCTAGAAATAATCATTTGGGGAATGAAGTGTTCTTTAAAATTGACTTAGGTGTGTTTGACATTAATGTCACTTAAAGACCATGTCACACGAAGCCGACGGTCGGCCACTGGTCAAAGTTGGGCTGTTGGTGAGGGTCTGCCGTCCTCATTGGTGCTAGTTGGCATTTTTTCTGGTGATTCAGCCTGTTGAATTGGCATCAGCACAGTGGAGCCTGTTGGTAAATAAAATCACTCTGATTGGCAGTTCAGCTCAGTGCAGGAGAAGAGAAACAAAAGTGAGGAATGTAAACAAAGAGCTTAAGTCTTGAGGGAGTGAGGTCGAAACAAACTTGTTATATGAGGTATGATTGTTTTTCTTTAGCTATTGAGCTCTTTGGCACAAACGTTTCATGATTGTTTGTGTTATTGTTGACTGGCACATGGTCGATATGTTCTGTTCTTTCAGCACTACATTGTGTTGATAATGTGCTAACTGGCTAACTAGCGCCAAGACGATCTTCCAGTTTCCCTTTTCGAATGGCAATTATAGGTGACTGTCATCTGCTGGTAGGGAGAGATATGTCTTCTCATGCAGGTGCAGAACATGTGCTTGTTGGCCAGCGGTTTGGTGTGTTCCTGTGCAACTTTTTTGGCCTAGACACAGCGACATGAGGCAACACATCAGGGGGCTCTCGTAGCTGCTAGTTCTCCGATGTGGGTTTGGTGTGTTTGGGCCTTCAGGCGTCGCTCAGACGATACATGTACAGAAAGAGACAAAGCTAGCATATTTGAGTGGTGAGTTAATGATGTCATTATAGCTTGGAAGATATTTTTTCCCCTTTTGCAGGTTACATCATGGATGGTTCTTGGATGAAACTTCTTTTGCCGTCTTAAGTCTTAATTCACGACTGTTCAGAGGGTGAGCAACTTTCACAGTGAATCCATTCAAATATTTCCACATCAGTTTCATAATTTAAAGTCCGACATGCACAACCACTGAATGACAGGGTGTGTCAAGTGTTTTACTGGATATTAAATTATTGCATATTTGTCATGAAATTAAAAAATATGGACAGGCGTGATTACTATTGTGGCTCTAAGAAGGTATCGATCTCCTCATCAACCTAAAATCTGGTTCTTCCACAGTGTTTTGTTATGTACTGATTTGAACATAAGAGATGATGATTGGGATATTGAATTTACTACAGTGATCATAGAAGGCTTCTCTCTCTGTGCTGCTGTGGTCTTTAAGTTGATCTGACAGCATTTAATTCAGAAGTATTCCATGCTAAAAATGAGACAGAAATATTACAGGTCCGATTGTCCAAGATTATCATTGTGACTTTTATGTAAAAGTGACCTTGGCTTATTGAGACATGAGGCCGTCGTATTAAACTGTCATCAGATTAATGTAAAGGTGTGCACGTCTGAAAGAGGCTTAGAATGTTCATACAACTGCTTCAAACCTGGTCGGTTTCATAGCCTCCATGTCAGATTATCTTTGCAGTGATTTCCCAAGGCTCCAAATACCAGCAGCTTGTTTCCCAAAAGTATCTTAATGTTAAGATAATTGTAAAATTAATATCATACAGCTTGTTATGTGTGCAGGATGTTTCAGGGCCCAGGGAGGCTATTTAGTGGACATAAACTGGAGAAGTAGCTGACGCGTGCAAGTGTGCTTTTGTTCCCTCTTGCATATGATGAAACGTGTTATGTCACATTGGCCGTGCGCTGTCCAAAGAGGATGCTATTGGGAAACAAAAACGCAGTACAACACAATACAGTACAAAGCTGAAGGAAGAGGCAGAATGAGCTCGAGCAACATGACAAAAGAATCATAGCATCAAATAAACAAGATTGAAACTCAAACAGCAATTTGGTGAGAAATTCACTTTGTGCTCCTTGGAGGACTGATCTGTACGAGCTCAAACAAGATATCACAAATTAATATCTGGATTGGATTTCTTTGGTCCACAGAGGATGAATCCCTGTAGTTCTGGTTACTGTCCAGCACCATCAGGCAAACATCAAAATCTACCAGGCAGATTGCTGTACAGTAGATGTCCATGGTCTCCAGAGAATCAACTGTTTTTGGTTATTTTGTGGTGTTTCTTTCTCATATTGCTCTACAGACATGAAGCAAAATTTAGAGGCAGTGTGATTGCATACAAAGTCAGTAAAGACGCAAATAGAGTCAAGCAGCTCTTTAAGCTTAAGCAAAAAATGTGCTTCATAACCCTAAATTGATGAGAGGGAAGAGAAGAGAGACTGAAGTAGTGATGGGACGATATATGATTTTATCGCTACTCACAATAAAAAACATTCACAATAAGTTGATCATGGTGAATTCCCATTATCGGGATAATTACGATTGTCATGTCCAGCAGCACCCAAAGATACTGATGGACAACCAACAATAAAAGAGACTCACAAACAGGTGGCATACGCACCAACCTTAAAGAAATGCAAAAGAGCTTAAACAAGCATTGTAATATTTCATATCAAAAGATATGATGCCATTTCAAAAAGTTGAAAAGTCCGGCTTTTTAAGTTTGTTTGCTTGTTTTTCACCAAAAAAGGTGGTGTGATGATACATTAGAAATATTTGTTTCCGAACAAAATGAAAGGTAAAGTGATTCCAGTATGTTTCAGGGCCATTTTAAGAGTTTTAAGCATGTTTTGATGAGTATCAGTATAATATTGTGAAATGACCCTTTGCTAAGTCCCGCCCCCAGACAGACTGGCCAGTCATAACATAGCATCAGGCCGGCTCAGACCACGGTCCGACAACAACACAGCTGTGCTCCATTGACTCTAATGCAGTCGTTTCAGATTTCCTTTCATTCCTGGTTTTGTAGATTTGGAGCTAAATGTTGTGCATTATGTTGTGTAATTGTGTATTAATGATACACGTTACCTGCAGAGGTTGGAAAAAGATATACGTTTCTTCCCTGTTCCAAAACCAAAATCAAACCCTGAAAAGTGTAGGGTTAGCTAGCTAGCTACTGAAGATATAGCCTACTGAATGTATACACATGCTGCTTTTGCTTTTTAATGATTATAACAGTGAATAAAGACCAACCCTGCTGTACAAGAACCAGTGAAGGGAAGCAGGGAGACTTTGCTGATATTGAACCAGCTCTGTGTCATCACATTGTGCGCAGATGAACGTTATGTGCCTTTCCCCGGAGCTCCCCAACAGTCCAGCAGCAAAGGTCTGACCGCTGGTCGTGGCACGGGGGCGAAGCCAAACACCGTTCATCTGCAGACACTGTGATGCCACACAGCTGGTTCAATATCAGCAAAGTTTCCCTTTATATTCATTGTCTTCTGTGGCGATCAGCAGTGATGTGGTGGTTCACTTTTACACTGTGATCTGTAGCCTATAGTTCGGCTATCTATATTTTTGTCTTTTTAACCTGTTGTTGCTGCTGAGTCAGTTTGACATCCTGGATATATCCTTCAAACACAGACTGTAGACCCCTCTGTCTGCTTTTCTCTGGAATCACTATTTCAGTTTTCCAAAAATGTGATCATATTGCATCAGGGAGTGCAGTTACTGACAGTGTGGGTTCCATGCTTACTCCGACAGCTTGGCGGACAGCCGCAAAGGGGCGGGGCCTAGCAAACGGTCAATTGCAATTATTTTGGCCATGATAACTGGGACAAGAAATTTTCCTAATTTTCATATCTTCACCTAACATGGAGATTCATAACAGCTTTCAGCTAACATACACCTGTACAACCATTTTGTACAACTACTACTAACCACAAATGGTCCAGCGGTGAATTGTGCGCAAGTGATGCAAGGTGAAAAATTAGCTTTGCTTTCTGTCTGAACACATCAAAATTTCCACTTACACACATATAATAATGTAACAGACACTTGTTGGGCACCGTCCTGCTCCTAAGAGGATTAACCCTTTTAAATTTGTTGACACAGTAGGTTATATAGAGTCATCCCAGGGTGAATATTTCCATTTTCCACCCATAGTCTGGAGGCTTTTATTCTTGTTAGTGAACAGTCTGTATACCTTTGAAGGACAATCCGTTTGCTAAAACTGGTAACAGAAAAGCATTGGGTGTGATTTTCTCAATGCAGAGAGAACACGTAGCTGTGTGTGTGTGTGTGTGTGTGTGTGTGTGTGTGTGTGTGTGTGTGTGTGTTCATGCGTGTATATTTATAGTCATAGATATAGATCGCTCGATAGATTGATAGATTCCCTTCATCTAACCACCTCATCTTTCTATCAGTCTTTCTCGATTTTGTTTCCTCTCATTTTTTTCTCACCAAATTGCCTCCCCCACTCTCTCCCATCTGTGTGTGTGTGTGTGTGTGTGTGTGTGTGTGTGTGTGTGTGTGTGTGTGTGTGTGTGAGCAGTTGGCCTACAGCAAACACACTCCATGCCAAACCATCTGGGCCTTAAATCTGTCCTCCACAAAAAAAACGCTTTAGTTGCAAAACTAACGTGCACACACACGCGCACACACACACACACACACACACACACACACACACACACACACACATACACTGTGTTCAGATTATGTTTTGATTAAGGTTTTTTTTAAAAATATATATCCATAGCTATAGATTTGATCTGAAGTCCTGTGTATCTGATGTTTTACACAAAGCTTCAACATTTCTGTGCCAAAAAGACGAAGACGTTTCAATAATTCAGTGTTTTCCTTCCCCTCTGTTGAGTGTAGATGCAGCTTTCACCTCCGTACATTGACTTTGCATGCATTCCTACAACACCATCTCTAAAATTTTAATGAATCTTTGCTCCCCAAAAAATCTTGGGTGGAGTCCTCCTCCTTCCTGTTGAAGTCTTTGTAGGTGGCGTTCTTTCTCTTTGTCCCTGCAGCCATGGTGGCTATGGATGCTGGTGGCTGTGGACGCTGGTGCCAACTACCCACACTTCTTCTCTCCCCATTCCAAACAAACCCAACATGTAAAATGCATCACAGCACAGAGAGATTTTCCCAGGACACACCTCCCAGACACTTCCTGAATTTTTATTAATACCCACTCTGATCCCCAGAGTCAAATAATGTCTTCTTCTTCTTTTCCAGCCATGTTTTAAACATGCAAATATGAGAAATGGAAGAGTGGAAGAGTGATAGAGGAGAGAAGGCTTAGGCCAGGAGTGGTGATAAAAAGAGAGAGAAGAGTCTGGTTAATTTGGTGTCAGGGTATTGACTATGTTCTCTATGCTGCCTGGCTTGATTGTATTGTTCACACAGAGTGATTGGGGAATTTGGTGTGTGTGAGTGTGTGTGTGTGTGTGTGTGTGTGTGTGAGAAGTACAACAGCACTGCAGAAAATTACCTTGCAGGCGGCTGGCAGTTGTCTGCAGCATGAAAGGAGCCTCCCTTTTCTTCTCTTGCCTCCTACCCATCATTAGGGTGTGCACTGCGTCTAAAATGGCAGGTGGAAGTGGTAACAGTGTGTGTGTGTGTGTGTGTGTGTGTGTGTACTTGCGTGCTTGCTTTATGTAATAACGTGTGCTCGCTTGGTGGGTGCTAAAGCAGTGTGTACTCATTGTTCTGGCATCTCTCTCCCTCTCGATACACCTCTCTGGCTACATTTTCTTTTCATGAACACTCATATATCTACTTCTAAACACAAATCAGCTGCTTGTCTTTCCTCTTTCTTCTCTTCTCCTCTCCTTTTTTGTCTATGAAATCCCTCTCTAGCGCTTTTAACGTGCCAGCTTCACCTTTTTTTTCCCTTCCTCTCCCTGTCTCGTGGGTGCTTATCAGTATTGTTCACGTTTTCACTGCTTTACCAGAGCAGTCAAGGTATTTGCATTTCAAATGAGAAATCTACTTCTCTGACATGCAAATTAATGGATGTGAATTATGCATCTATAGCAGGCTGCTAACACAGCAGCAGGACCTGCCCAAACAAACACACACTGAAACACTGAAAAGGCAGAGAGGATGGTTTAGGATGCCACAAGACCAGCACCACTGAAAATGCAGCCATTTTGGGTACATCACAGGTAGCGGAGGATGGACGTCAGTGCCCATATTTTGAGCTTAAAGCTACCTGAAGCCAACTGTGTGTGCTTGTATCCATTATTGTAAAGGAATAGTCCACTAAACTCTTTTAATATTAAATAGTTCCCCCTGTAGGGTCTGAAAAGGTTGTTTCTTTTATTGAGAGCAGCCGCCGTCAGTTTGGATTCACAGCATTTATGGTGGATTCCAGTAGTGACCCAGATAAAGAACATGTCAAAAACACATTAAAACATTGAAAGAACTTTGTCAAAAACACTCCTGCTCCATAATTCATTTCTATGATCATCCTTTAAGGGATGGTTCACTTCAATATCAAAAATACATGTTTTTCCTCTTGCCTGTAGTGCGGTTTATCAGTCTAGACTGTTTTGGTGTGAGTTGCTGAATGTTGGAGATTCCGGTCGTAAAGATGTCCGCCTTCTCTTAAATATAATGGAACTAAATGGCAAAGTGCTTGAAAGCAAATAGTAATGTCTCATTCCAGAAGTCATGACCTGGTTCCTCAAGATAATCCTCAGATCTTGTTGTGTTCAGTTTCATGTCGAAACTATTTCCATCCTACGTTGGCTGGATATTGTGTAAAAAATTACAATATCAGTACCAATGCTAGTACCTTTAAAGTGATAATCATACTATAATTGTAGTTCTTTTGGTACCTGTGATGTAAGTAGAAGCTGTGTGTTATAGCCAAACTGACAAACACTTTTGGGGCATCTTAGCATGTTTAACTGCTAACTCTACCAGATGCACCACACGCGACTTCACTACACCACAGACTGTAGCTGCTGCTGTGTAAGTGAGAGCTCCGCTATGGGGACAGGTGTGAGAGACTGCCTGTACACAAACAGTGGTAGGGCAAACTGTTAGCATCACACGGCTAACTTTAGATTATTGTTATCAATGTGTTTAACTACAGAGTCAAGCCATTTTGGTATTGGTGTGAGTTTGTTGGGACCGTTTATCCCATTGCTGCGGTGTTGCTAACCGGACAGATGTTGACTGACTGTTCACCAGGACAGTGGATCTGGAGAAGGCAGCAACAGAAAGTTTGCTGATTTGGTGGGGGACGAGACAGTCTGTGATAAGACCCCCAGTACAAAAAGAGTGCAAAAAGAGTTGAATGCAGGCACTGTTTAACCAGGGACGTTTCAATAGTACTTGGTGCTGGGTTATTTTGGGCAGCACTTTAAAGGTGTTAAGTATCAATACCCAGCCTACTACCAAACTACACCTGCCAACCATATTACCATGCAGAAGGAAGAGTGCATCTGCTCATGGACGAG
The DNA here is from genome assembly GCF_011397635.1 of Epinephelus fuscoguttatus. Taxonomy (NCBI): domain Eukaryota; kingdom Metazoa; phylum Chordata; class Actinopteri; order Perciformes; family Serranidae; genus Epinephelus; species Epinephelus fuscoguttatus. Next base: position 29,346,474 of record NC_064762.1, on the reverse strand, counting down.
ATGCTCGTGCTTGTGACAGCACAAGATGTAAACATTAACGGCATTCTCCTCTGTTGAGCTGTAACGCTAGCTAGCTCAGTGGTGCCAGGTGAGCTACCAGTAGATGCACACTTCCTTCTGTGCAGTTGAGGGGTATTTCAGTACAAAAAAATAGTTCCCACATGAAACTACTCACAGCAAAGTCTGTTAATTATTTTGAGTAACTGGGTCATGATTTCAGGAAAGAGACACTGCTGTTGAACCAACCCCAGCTGCTTATGGTCTGGTACCTACCTTTTAGTAAAGCCCCGACCTCAGCTGATTGCTGTGGGGTACACGCCCATAAGCGTATAACAAGAAATTAAGGACATACAGGCAGAGGGCAGAGTCTCTGCGGAAAAATACACCACCACACACTTCTAGTGGGTCATAAGTGATGATTGAGAGGGATTACTTCTGTATGACTCCATACATTATTTTTGGGGAAATCCTGCATAATGTATATTTAAACTCAGTGCAGAATGCAAGTTTTAGCCCCAGCCATCATTGACTTCCATTAAAAAACAAAACAAAAACATGCTTCCCAGGAAGCTTTGCCTCATGTAGCTCAGGTGCTCTGGCTTTGTTGTTGCTTGGGGCTGAAAAGTAAAACTGTGTCCCACTTTTTTCTTTGTGTGGCAAAACAGGACAGACGAAAACAACATGGTGCTTTGTTGATTTTGAGATTCATGTGACATTCAGGGACTGCGGAATGATGCTACCTGCAGTTTGCAGTGCATTTCAGCTGTATTGATTGACTTTAAAATATTCTTCCTTGTTTATAAAGCATTGAATGGTTCAGAAATAAAACACAGCTCTGATCTGCTTTTGTTAGAAACTTTCCAGACCTCTCAGGCCATCAGGCACTAGCTTGATTTCTATTTATGTACCAAAAATGAATGTTTTGTTTGAAGTCAGGGTTAAAAACCTTTTGTTTTTTGGGCAGCAGTTTATTTCTGCACCTTAGTACGGCCTTATTTCTTTGCTTAATGACTATTTTGGTTTTGTAAAGTATATTTTAATTCTTTATTTTACCTCTGTGCTTGAAGGGTTCTGTGTACATAAATGTGCCTACTGTATGTTTCCAGTCTTAATCACAAAGTGCAGCTGCAACAGAGACGAGAGTCCCATTCCGACTAACTGCTGTGTTGCACCTCCACCCTACTCACTCAAATTAAATTGTGGTGTCAGTGCAGGAAGTGATGAATCAAACAGCAGGGAGCAAACGCTCTGTCCATTAAAAGCTAAACTCGCAAACGTTAGATCTTTTGTCTCTTTAGTATTTTCCGTTATAGCAACATCATCGCAGGCCCTCTGGGTTTGTTTGCTGACATCTTCTTTAACAACTTCCGAGTGCTGACGTCAATGAAGTTAAAATGGTTTTCAAACAATTACCTCTCACTAACTATTAGAGGCACCAATGTGTGAAATTACTCTGCACCGCTTTAAGTCTGATTGTTTCTTTGTACTAAAAATAAACAGAGAACTTTTTAGTATTTCCCCGGAGAGTTAATTCTTCTCTAACTGAGAGAGCATTCAAAACACAGATTTGTAGCGTTTAATGTGGAACCTGTCTGCAAAATGATGCAGTCACGCTTTTGCCATTTTCACATTCTGCTTTGATACTGCTGGTCTTTGCTTTGCCTGTAGGTGTTGCATATGAATTTGTACTGTCATTAACAGTCCTGTTTTCTTTTATTAGATATGACAAAAGACAAAATATGTTTGGTAATAAACATACTTCCAGTAAGTTGGCCTTTGAGATTTGTGCTGGAAGCAAAGGTGAAGCTGTGTAAAGAGATATTTAGCAGGTATCTTGTTTTCTACTTTAACCATCTTAAGCTGATGAGAATGTCCTTCGTTTTTAAGGTATTTGGTCGCAAATCAGAGCATCAGACAAACTAAGGTTTTGGCCTGATGGTGGCGCTAGGAGAGAGGTCAAAGGATCACCAAAGTTAGGCTACTACAGTTCATCTTGAGGGTAACATGAATGTGGGCACAAAATTCCATGGCAGTCCATTTAATATTTGTCAAAGAATTTCACTCAAAATCACAAATGTCGACCTCAGTCGGAGGATCCCCAAAGTCAGAGGGATTCATTGTCTGGGCACCATGGATATCGGTACTAAAATGTATGGTAATCGATCCGATAGTTGTTGAGATATTTCAGTGTCAACCAGAGTGGTGGACCAACTGATTTACTGTAGAGTAACATTTGGTATATCTACATGCATAGTAATATTCCACTATTATACCAAAAATTACAATAATCAGAGTTTGATACAGGTCATGTAAACAGTATATTCTGTTTGGATATTCTGAATTAGGCCTTGTTCCTGAAGGTAGCATTTTCAGATTATGACATGGGATATGCTAATATTATTCAGGTGTTAGTGGTATTTTTTGGACATGTATACAGCGCATTGGGTATATCCGTCTCCATGAGGGTTTTATTATGGTTTGCGACACACAATGTCTTGTCTACTTACGATCAGCTTTGTGAATTGTCATGGATACCTTGTACACAAACATCCGTACTAGCGAGAGTATGTTGCTAAAACAGAGACATGTCTCTGATTTGTCTGTCTGAAGAAAATGCCATTTCAGTGTCAGAATGTCTAGAAGGGTTAGGGCTTTTAAAAAATGGGTCCGATATTTACTTAAGTGACTTTAGGTGAAAGAAACCATCATAATCTGATATCACATTTACCTCTCCTACTGGAATGAATGGACTCAGGACTGCATGTAGTCTCCTTTAGGAGGAGAGGCAGTGGCTAAACCCACGTGACACAGATACGGGAAATTAATCTAAAGTGGGCCGTCTCGGTTTATCAACGGTCTTTGACTAAACTGTGTAACCATAGGGGTTGCTATAGCAACAGAGTTTTCAACTGAAACAAACTGCTTGTAGCAGAACAGTCAGTACGTTTATATGGACAATTTAATTCCACTTTTAATCGGAATGAACGGCCATTCCGATTAAAAGTGGTCATGTAAACGGTCATTCCAATTGAAAAATGGTCATTCCGATTGAAAATTAAATCCGATTAACGGGGGTGGTTTATTCCGTTTGTCATTCCAAATGAAAGAATTTTGTGTGCATGTATACACTCATTCCTCTTTAAGTTCATTCCGGTCTTTCTGCACATGCTCGTTTCCTTGCCCTTCTGGTGCGATGACGTATATAGCGCGCATAGCAACGGGCTGCATAGCAACGGGCTGAGCTAGAGCAGTCGGACTCGTTGCACTCACCGGTTTCCATTCGCCACAGCACGGTCTTCTGCCTCCCTTCTCCTGCTCAACAGACGAAGCATTAGCAGAGCAAGGTTGTTGTCGTACTGCTGCTTTAAGAATATAAGCAAAACATGCCCGAAAAAGGCACTAAGAATGGCGTCGTCAAGCATCTTGTTATCCAGAGCGAAGACTACAGTGTTTTCTTCCGGTAAACGTAAACACGTAACATCCACCCCGCCCCCTATCCAGTCAGAAACCTTCCCTGCCCCAGACCTTGCGCAGACCTGAATAAAGGCAATTGAACTGATTTCCCATGTAAACCCTCATTCGGAATTAATATTTCCCATGTAAACTACCTGGAAACACTTTAATTTTTTACTCCACTTTAATTCCGAATGATTTCATTCAGATTCATTTCATTCCGAATGAGAAGCCATCATGTAACCGTAGCCAATGACAGTAAATCCAACCTTGACTCTTGAAATTAACTTAAAGTATTGGCTTTGGGTTGACTGTACATCCCATTCTTTCTTCTCACTCTCAAGAACACCTTGAGAGGCTCTCTTCATATTTAGATTGTCCACTTGGACTCAGTCATAAACTGATTAGATTTTGTTGGTCAAAGGTCAAGATCACTATGACCTCCTCATTCCTGCAAACGTCATATTTCAAGAACACCTTGAAGGATTTTTTTCAAATTTGGCACAAATGTTAACTTGGACTCGACGATGAACTGATTAGATTTTGGTGGTTAAAGGTCAAGGTCACTGTGACCTCGCAATACATGTTTTTGGCCATGACAAAATTCACACTTCTCTGTGACATCATCATGTTCTGGCCATTACTCAGCATCATATCGCAGGAACAGAAGGGGAGACATTTGGTCAGATACTGAAGTGGTTACACTAATCTTGGGTGCCCACACTGAAACAGACATGGATGTAAACTGTAGGTGAAAATTGACTGGTTTGTGGAGGCATACAACCACGAAGTGGTAATACTGGTTTAAAACAGTGCAGCTTGCAGGGTCTCCATGTGTCTGGAGCTAGGAGTGAACCTACAGCCTAGAGGAAAGGCTAGCGATTGGGCCTCAGAAGCCTGCATGACCTCTGGTTCTCTGGCTGTTCACAGAATACAGGATGGAGGAGTGGAGGGAGAGATGATGGATGTGTTGAGTGAGGTAAACACTGTGGTTAGATGATGTGTGGGGCATTAATTAAATGGCTTTTTTTTTTTACCAGTTGGTGTCATCCACCCTGTGATATGATGGATATGATTGATTATATATTTACAGTAGGCTGATCAGTTATGTGCTTGGTGCCTGTGGTGGTCAAATTATTTTTGATTTACATAAGAATGCAAGACAAAGCAAGTTTAAAGGCACCAAATAAAAGCACACATTACAAGTTCATAAAATGCTGTCAGTTGAATGCTGAGTCACTTTAATAGAACAATAAAAAACTTTTTTTTCACCAATTAAAGTTGAGATCATTGCACAGAAAGGTGGCTCACATTTCATTTTAACAACTGGCAGTAACCTTTAAGCCACATGGATCCCTCCATTAGTACCAAGATAATGTTGCTTCAGTTGTGCACCAGTTTTAATATTTTTGCAGTATATAAGCCATCTCTGTTAATTAGCAAGCCAAAACTGCTCCATAATCACAAGACATGAAACATATAATTAGGCAGTGAATTATTGGGATTGTGATGATGTGATTGTGATGCAGCTGAATACTCAAAATTAAATGGAGCGTCCAGTTATTAAATATTTAACCTGAGTGCTGAGCGAGTAAATGAAGCATTCACATGAAATTTTAACCAAAGGAACGTAGAAACAGCTCGATGGCTGAACTTTTATCATCACGCTTGGATCCTACAACCACCAACGTTCCTGTTTTATATAAGTATACCGATGATGTTTAAGCACCTGAAGGAAGGTTCTGTGTTGTTAATATTTAGGGTGTCCAATGGGATAATTACCAAAAACCTGGTGTAGTCGCTTCAGAGGCTTTGCATTTGGGTAGCTGTCATTTCAGGCGGAAGAACAGCAGCTTTGCAGATAAAAGCCTAAACATGTAAATGTCGATTCAAATTAAGCTCCTTCACCACCCATGGTATGATCAAGCTGTGCTGTAAACATGCCTGAACACCCCTCCATCAGGAATAAAAGTTTCATGTGTGTATGTGTGTGTGTGTGTGTGTCTTTTCATGCTTGCTGTTCATCTCTTTTGTCTTTTATTTTACCCACATGCCATCTGGTTGAGTTATTTATATCACAAGGAAGAGAAGGTGTCATCATCACCAACTGATTCCACTGTGAATATGAGTGTGTGCGTTTTGTTGTTTTTTTTTCTTTGTTTGTTTTTTTAAAGGTACGCTCCGTCTGGAGCTACACGTGTCTTTCATAAGCACATTAGACACATTTCTTCCCTTTCCCCACTATAAGTACTTTGCAGTTTGAGGCCTTGATGTTTGTGGAGAAATTGGTTTAATGCGGACAAACCACAGGAACCAGGAAAAATAGGATACAAATAAATACGGGTGGATACAATTTTTTGTGATATCTGAACTTGTTTTCACTCACAATCCAAAATTGAGGGGCGGCTCAAAAAGAAACACTCCAGACCTTCATTTCCCACCATAAGCCATATTCACACAGGACTAGTATCACCTGGGGACTAATAGTAATACTTGCAGAGGTTGTCTGTGATTTTAATCCAGTTTGAATCCGGCAAAATATTCCACTGCAAATTACCTACCACATTTCGCCGAACATAGAGGTCATGTGATAATATCAGTCTCTTGCAAATTGGCACGGTTTCAAGATTTTTGTTTTTCCATACCTTTTTTCTATTCTGTCCCAGTCAAGATTCAACTTTAACATTTTGGTTGAAAGTCACCTAAACTCAGACCTGACTGACACACGCTGTCATCGACCCAAACTTTAGAAGTACTAGAAAACAGAGAGCTCCTTCTCATGGTCAATCTGGGTTTTTCGCCCCATTCTTTGGTGACGTGTAACAAAAACGAAACCTTGAAATTATATTAAGGGGATAATGTTACTAAATTCAACTAAAACAAAAGACTTAATTATGTACGAATGTGCTGCATCAAACACAGACAGGGCGGAGGGCTGTTATTTCTAAATCATCTGAAGTCCCTTGGATTTTCCAGACCTACTTCTTCTTGTTCTGTTGTCCTTGGCATATTCCTGCTATGTTCTTTGTTGTCGCTGCAAACACTGATTCCCACATAGATCACTCTCTGGTCTCTCTGTTCTTTAATTGTCTTTGTTTCAATAACTGCATTTGTTTAATCTTGTTTATTTCCTTGTAAATCCATAAATTGTGTGTCTTTGTTGCTGCTTCTTTCAGGTGCTAACAGAGGAAGGCTTTGGTCCGATCACGACAGAAATAGCTGAAGCCAAGCCATTCTACTATGCGGAGGATTACCACCAGCAGTACCTGAGTAAAAACCCTGATGGATACTGTGGTCTCGGAGGGACAGGAGTCTCCTGTCCAATAGGAATCAAGAATTAGGCTTAGATAGCCCAATGACCGGCAAGAACCATTGCCATCAGTAAGGATGTAGTGTTGGAGTGCTTTTGAAAATGCTTTCAGAGTCAAAAGGCTTTGTGTTTTAAAGGAGCTCTATACCATATTTGGAGTGCATCTATGATTCAGAGGTTGTCTAAACATGGCTCTCAACATGGAGGAAGCCGAGCTTGAGGCTAGAGGCTAACATTGCTAACAACACAAATTGTTGCCCTTTTTGCACAGATATCACACCATGGGGCCGCTACGAATGTTCTTACCTAACAACGGCGCCATCATTCCTCTCTAGTGTGTGTTTATACACTGCATCCTGGCATAGCGGAATCAGAAGAGCCGTGACATGTAACACAGCAGCGTCAGCAATGGCATTAACATGACAAGAACAATCATTTACCGTCCCTGTTACATGGCAGCTGATCTCATCCTGTGCTTGGAGGGATAGAAGCTCTGGGATCTCATCATTTTCCCAATGTGCGGATATTTACAGCCACTGGTCTTCTTCTTTTACTTAGCTGTAATCACTGACAGGTACTTGTTAAATCTCCCCTGGTGGGTTGCATGCATAACACGTTAAAATGTTACGCCCGTGCCGCCCGTGATCCCGTCCCATTTCATTCTCTGCTCAGGATGCCACTACTCAACTATATAGCAGTTAGTTACTGCTATATCAATGTTCTGAATATTGTATAGAGCTCCTTTAAATGTAAAACTATTAGGTTTTTCTATATTGTATGCATAAAGGGGCATCGGTCTGATATTTATACTATCTTAACCCTGTGAACCTGATTATCTCTCAGAACTACGACCTCATTTCTCATGAACCTGACTGCTCCATCTCTGAAAAGAAACTGTGATCAAAATCTGTAGTTCAGTTTGCGCTGAAAGAATAACAATAATGCAGATTTCTTCCTAATGTAACTTAGTGACATGAAGCATAAACTGCAGTGTAGATGCAGATAAAGGCTTATAGTGAACATACCAGTGCCTCAAAATGTAAGCATGTTACCTGGATTCAACAAAATATGCTCCTCGATACATGCAGTACAATTTCATATGTTAGATATATGAAAGTGTTTAGGTTACCTCATGAAATCTAGTGGAAAAGTGGTAAACTCCTACACAGTCTCAGCAAAAAATGTATTCATTAAGGATTAAATTTGGTGTGTTTGAGTCCACATTTCTCTATTTTTTTCTGACATGAAATCTTAGGTTTCATTTTGGTGACTGTTTTGAATTATAGCTGCAGGTAAAAAAAACAACATGTTTTTGATGCTCAGGTTGCTTTATAAATGATGTTTATTTGAGTTTAACTTTGAAACTCATGCAGTTTATTTTTTAGAAGTTTGTGGATGAATAAAAGCTTCTGAAATCAGGAGTCTTCAGTGTCTTCCCTAATGCCCGAATTCATTCAGAGTAAAAAATAGTACAGTAAATGAACCTCAATAATATTCCATCGACTCACGGATCATTTAAAGGTCCTCTGCAGGTATTGATTAAATCCCTAAAAATCCATCTCATCAAAATTACATGTTAGTTTTTTCTGTGACAAACATCCCTTCATGCCTTAAATGACTGGATGTAACTCTACACCTGTGTCTCATTTAAAATGCATGGAAATATGAATATGCAAATTGATCCCGCCCCCAGTTGCTCGCCTGCCGCTTCAGTGTACCTGCTAACCTTCAACTCCTCTCATCAAACACACAAACCTCTGCTTGTAAACGGTAATAACATTAGCTTTTTGCTTGACTACATTGTCGTACGTTATCATAGGGTTAAATAAACCTCATTCCCAATCGGCAGCTCTGACATGATATTGCTTCTCCTATGATACCCTTTGTTTTGCCGAAACCCTGGAAGTCTGAATCCGTGTTGTTGAGACTGTCATTGGTATGCTGTGGTTCCAAGGTGGAAATACTGGAAATATGGACATTACATTGGAGGGCTTTACTACATTGTGTAAGACCTTGGACGGCATTTTCACCCACTCTCACACAATGAGAGACGGAGAAAATGGCAGCAACAAGTTTTTTAAAGAACATGTGAATAGCTGAATTTAAGAAATTCTGGATTCTATCATTACAAAGTCTGCCTTATCTCATGGATTTGTTAAAGCAGATCAAAATAAAGAATAAAAAAAGTTTTCGACCTTGTTGAAGATAGACCCACTAAAAATGTGGGCTGTGTATCAACCAGTGTTGGGCTATAATGCATTACTAGTAGTATGTTACAGTTACCAATAACGCGTCACTAATAATGCGTTACAGTAATAATAATACTTTTGCCATTAACAAATATTGTAGCTAATTACAAATGAAATTTCAGTTATATCACAATTACTCCAAAACCAAACAACTTGTTACAACGTTAGTTTTGTTATCACATCACTACTAACTTTAAATACAACAGTCACATCAGCGAACTCATTTAAGTAATCGTCGCACTGCACATGCACGTCATAAAGCAGCAAGCTAGTTGGGAATGCTTACATTAGCGGCTGGAAATATTCCCATTATTTTTATTTTGTTGGGAGGAAAGATGACAAAAACACTGTTGCTGCAGGTATTCAGACTAAAACTCTTCACTGCAAAAAATCACATCCTCAAACCTCTGGTTTGAAACACCTCGGCTACTACGACCAACAACTCAACAACATGAAGCTCCAGGAAATACACTATACCAAAGGTGAGCCTTACATGGCCGCAGAGGTTGGCTGCAGCCCTGCACTGGCCAAACAACCACAATTGGGTTTTAATTGTGGACAGCTGCAGCTACAAGGACTAATGAAGCTTGTGGCTGGATATGTGGTGGGTGAAATGTTGCTCCGTAAGTGACACTCCATCTTTCAGGCAGTCTTGGGAAAATACTGGTCACAGGCAACAGAAAACCCAGAAAAGTTTTTGCCTCAGAACTGCAGTGCACCAATGACAGTCTTGAAAACACAAATTCAGACAGCCAGGGTTTGCTATGTAACAAACCTCAGGAACCAATCCCATTGAGTAATTTGCATATTTGTACTTCTGTGCATACTAAATAAGGCAAAGGTGTAGAGTTACATCTGAGCCATTTTAAGGCATTGAAAAACACAAATTATCTAATTTTGATTAATAGAGAGGAGCTTTTAGGGATTTAGTCAATGCACAGAGAACTGAATTTGCAGCGGACAATGTGAGCAACTGTTTTTTTTTTCTTCTTTTTTTTAATGAAAATCATGTTCATATATTTGTGTTTGCGCTTTTATGGTTTGTGTGTGTGTGCTGTATTTGGATGACCTCCTTCTTCTGATCTTTGCCTGAAGTAATGTCCCAGTCCGTGACTCATCTGTCATCACTGTTAATTTGCAGGCATGTGTGTTTTGTACAGTATATGTGTGTTTTGATGGTACAGCACACAAACACGCACACATATGCACACACACACCAGCAGGAGGAGAGTGTGTTTGGTGCCAAGCCCTCCAAAGCTTGGCATCACCATCACAGAGTCAAAAAAAAAAAAAGGCAAGATCGGTCTCTTTTCGAAATGGCAGAGCTCCACCTTGGATCTCTGCTGCGCTGGACCGCCTCCATGATGCAGACTGCAGGACCAGGACCTGACCGGCTTTTCAAAACCAAACCTGACCACTATTTTTGGAATGCCGCTGATAAATGCTCAGATTCTGTACAAATATTCAATATTTCTAAATTTTGTCTTTCAATAAACTGTTTACATTCTATAACAGATGTGTGCTCAAAGAAATTTCACTTTGCAGTGTACTGTCATATCATATGAGAATGACATCAGCTGGACTGGATCCCATTTTTAATAAAAAGGACAATTTTGGCTCAATATACGTCAGTGTGACCCCTCCCACACTGAAGGTTTTCCGATTTGCATCCAGGCAGGTGGAAAGATTACTACTGTATGTCCTTAAGAACCAGAAGAATCCAGCACCGTTTTTTTGCACATCTCTGGCCAAGTAGTGACTCTGACTGTGATCATCAATCCAGCTGGACTAAAATGTGATCAGAATGTGTGACTGATGAACAGAACTGCACAGGAAATATGTGCTTATTTGAGGAAATGAAGCATTAAGAATGTGCTCTAAATATCATACTCTACAAACAGAATACACAGCCAACGCATTATTGTCTTTCAACACCATCACTTGTTCAATTTATCCCATTTAACATTGGGCCTGTCCCTGAATCTGCCCCTGGTTACAACACCACATGACTATGCTGCCATCATGTGGTGTATTTAAAGGATGCACACATGGCTCAAGCTCAATGAGGTAACATAAACCAGTGCAGGATGTGAGGAGCCAGACAAGTAAGAATTAATACAAAGAAACAGTCCAGGTGTAATAAACATGATGTCCTGCTAAAGTACTACTAACAGACTTCGGTTTGTCTAGTCATACCATCACGTAGACCTAATTTTAACAAAGTACAATCAAACAAATATCTCTGTGTATTTTGCAAGGTACCCTATTGCTCACATATTTAAATTCTGAAACACAGAAAAATTATTTTTGAGCACAAAAGAAGCATAAAAAATCAGAGATGTCTATGTTTCTCACAGAGGTAAATTGGTCAGTATTCATTATCTAAAAGGCACTACACAATTAGCTTCATTCCTGGTTTCCCCCATCTAGAATGCAGGACTTTTACTTGCAATAGAGTATTATTACTTTTCCACGACTGCATAATGTATTAATACCGATTAAATCCATATTTTAAAACTCGTTACTAGCGACTTATTTTGAAAGGTCTTACCGGAAGTTACTTTTATCGCCGCCTGTACACCTGCTGTGACACTAAGGTGAATGTTTGTGCTCTTATTCCACCTCGAGAAATGAACATTACTATAAATGCAGACAGAGTTTTTAGGGAGAATTGTCTAAATTTAGCGTTAATTAAATTTAATTGTTACGCGAGGCGCGTGCTGTGACGGAAGCCATAATGATGATGATGATGATGATGCTCAGTAACTGTAGCAACGCCTAAGTTTCGTCAACGGTTAACTCTGCTCAGCTTGACCCAGGACGGCAGGTAACGTTAACTGACGTTAGCTTAATTTAACGGCTAATAAAATGTACGCCATTTTACAAAAATGTCGTCTTTCACTGTTTGTTGATATTCTAACTTATCCGAGTGGAGAAATTATTAGGTTATTTATTTAAAGAGGTGTCAGATGAAAGTTGTAGGGTTAATTAATTATATTAATATTAAGCTAGTTTGCGGTAAAGTTATAGATTTTTGGGTGTAAGTTAGTTTGGTGTTGGTAGAAACTACAGTGACAGGGCAGTGTTTGAACAAGTAAGTCATCATTTTTAGACATTTGAGACTTTTTAATTGATTATTAAAATTAATATATTCAATTCATAAAGCATTTCTCTCTGAAAGATTAATAAACTAAATGCCAGTGTTTGAAAAAACGGGAGGTCTGTCACTTATAGAGTATCTTATCTAGCCACACAGACACGACCTCAAGTAAGAAATCAAATTGGTATCTTACTTACCAACACAACCAACATTAACCTCATTTTAACAAAGATAAAATTATGATTATTTATTTATTTATTTATTTATTTATTTATTTTGCATTTAACCACATATCCCACAGTCTTGGCCACTGGCACTGTGGTTCTTTAACTTTAGACTATATTGGTGAAATAAACCTATGAGAAAGATCAGTGAGTTAAAGACAAGGCTAGCAAGGGAAGGAGGTAAGACTAGTTATTTATGCTGATTTTAAAATGCACATAAATGTCAGACACATTTAGTTAACAGAGAGTGACTTTTACTTTCAGCCCACCATAAAACTTTAATTACTAGCACTGGCTATTATTTGCTTAAATCTCTGAAATCAACAGGGCCTATGGCAAGCCGTTTTAACATTTAATCACTAAGTCCGACTATCCGGAATTACCATTATAGATATCTATGACGTCATTTTGACTAGTAGTAATGCCATTGTGACTTGTATGAATTTTAATTTTAAGATATCTGTAACGTCATTCTGACTAGTCAAAACTGAATTACAGATATCTATAACGTCATTTTGACTAGTCAAAACTGAATTACAGATATCTATGACGTCATTCTGACTAGTCAAAACTACAGTTACAGATATCTGTAATTCAGTTTTGACTAGTAAGATTCAAACTATTTTTGCCATTCATGTGTATGGGGTTTGTCATTATAGATATCTACAATTACATTATGACTATCTATAATTCCATTTTGACTAGTCAAAATGACGTTGTAGATATCTACAACGTCATTTTGACTAGTCATAATTCAGTTGCGGATATCTACAACGTCATTTTGACTAGTCATAATTCAGTTACAGATATCTACAATGTCATTTTGACTAGTCATAATTCAGTTGCGGATATCTATAACGTCATTTTGACTAGTCATAATTCAGATGCAGATATCTATAACGTCATTTTGACTAGTCATAATTCAGTTACAGATATCTACAATGTCATTTTGACTAGTCATAATTCAGATGCAGATATCTATAACGTCATTTTGACTAGTCATAATTCAGTTGTGGATATCTATAACGTCATTTTGACTAGTCATAATTCGAATTCAAGATATCTACAACGTCATTTTGACTATCTGAAACTCAATTCAAGGTATCTAGAAAGGACCATGTAGATATCTTCAATTGATGATAATTAAAGATATCTTGAACTTGAATTATGACTAGTCAAAATTAAATTGTAGATATCTCAAACTGGAATTACAGATATCCACAATTCAGTTGCAGATATCCGCAATAACAATTGCAGATATCCGCAACTACATTGAGATATCTATAATGACAAACCCCATACACATGAATGGCAAAAATAGTTTGAATCTTACTAGTCAAAACTGAATTACAGATATCTGTAACTGTAGTTTTGACTAGGCAAAATCGAATTACAGATATCTTGAATAAGAGTTTTGACTAGGCAAAATTATGTTGCAGATATCAGCAATGAATATCAAGTCTAGCGATTAAATGTTAAAACGGCTTGCCATACAGGGCCTATATTTGGGACAGGCCTTAAATTCCTTTCACACAAAGCTGTTGCTCAGCAAAGATCAGGAAATACAATCAAATTGTTTATTCAAACCAGTATGAATATGACTTGTATAAAAATTAGGCTTCAGATAATCATTCATTTGATCTAGCTCTGACAGACAGCGCATGAGAGAGAGTAATTTTTTATGAAAAACCCTTTTGATTGTTTTGATCTGAGGACCCTTAACGGACTAAAGGAATATGAATAACTTACAAGGTAATTGAGGAATGAACACATAATTTGAGCCACACCGGGCCAGTAAAAGGGGCCGCCTATAATTGAGACTAGGCTTTTAATTTAAGTTTTACGGTATGTATTCTCAGGTCCCAGTGCTTTGCCCCACTTTTTAAAGTGAGTCTCATATGCAAACAGATATTATTTCAGAGCAAGGTAAAGTCATTCTTTTCAGTAAAGTAAACCCGTTTTAGTTCATTCTCATTGCACTGTGGCATTTTTGTGTTTTTATAATCCACTCGTGATACATTTTGCAGATGACGACGCTCAGATGAAGACAAGCAGGGTATAAAGCGAAATCAAACCAACTGAGTGTTTTGCAATGATGTCTGCTGAATTACCCATGAAAAGAACACACCAGAGCACATGCAAAGACTCATTTCAGTCAGTTCAGTCTCCTGCACCTATCTCACCCACTTCTGGAATCAGTGGGGTGGAGCACCAAGACAACAGACTGCCCTCTTTAGGCTGTCAGGGTGAACCAGTGGTGGGCAACACTCACCCTGACCTTTCCTCTCACCTGAGCCCTGAGGATGCTATCCCAAGTGGACCCTACCAGCCAACTGCTGCCAACTGGGATGCCTTTCACACCACGAATCAGACTACTCAACAAGTAAGTATTGCTTTCCTGTATTGCGCAAAAGCTCATTGATTACTCCTCTTTTTTTGGTTGTAGTTATTTTTTATTTCTCTCTATATTTACAGTTAAGTTTGAAATAGAGGTGTCAGTTTCTAAGGGGAAAGAGTAGAAATGAGTTGCAGAAGAAGCTGACAGCTATTTCTGAACATAAGCCTTAGTGAACTAGAACGTAATACAGCCCAAACGAACCTGTTTTCATTCAGGCTGCAGCTAAGTATAGGACTGTGAATAAAAATGACACCCAAATTCTCAGTTCTCAAGTTTATTTAGGTGTCAGCATGCATGAATTCACAGGCATATTATCACAGCAGGTTCTTGTGTGCAGATTCTGGTTGATCTGTGTAGACTGGCCTTTGCTTTCTTTTTGTGCATGTTCATCATTGTACATCCACAGGAGTCCATCACTGAACATATATTTACACACCGATCAGTCACAACATTAAAACCAGTGACAGGTGAATTGAATAACATTGATTATCTCATTACAATGCAATGATCTGCTGGGAGACCCTGGGTCCTGGCATTCCTTTGGATGCCACTTGACATGCACCACAAGTCCAAATACCGTTTAAGACCACACCCTCCACCTCATCATGGCAAGGGCACTCCCTGATTGCAGTGCCCTCCCAGCAGGACAATGCATCATGCTACACTACAAAAAACGGCTCAGGAATGGCCCGAGGAACATGACAAAGAGCTCAAGGTGTCAAACTGACCCCCAAATTCCCCAGATCCCAATCCGATTGAGCATTTTCCTTTTGATAAATGATATTTGTTGGGAATATATTTTACTCAATACTGTTCAAGTAATCAGCCATGCCCACTTGTATTAGTTCTTGTCTTGCCACTAGATAGCAGTAGAACAGATTATTGCTTCTCCTGAAGTATCTGCCTCCCACAGTTATTGGAACATGTTCTGTTTTCTTCTACTGGTCTAGCTGTTAATGTTTATGTGTTGGCAGGCACCAGATCATCCATGTGAAGTGGTTCAGCAGCAAATTGAGCAGATCCGCAAGGTGCTACAGGAGCACAGTAGCCTGCTGGCACTACTAGGAACAGGTCAGTGTTGGGAAAGGACACCCTCCCGTTTAAGGCTGGATTAAGAAGTCGATTTTCTGATAAATTGCGTTTTTTGTTTTAATGATCCAATATTGATTTGTTAAATCTCGAGAATGGTCTTTGCATTTGAGCCTTTTCTTAGTTAAGGCATGTACATTGGCACTAAATACTGTGTAGGAAGCAATGACTGTGCATAAAATAGACAACACATCTCCCCTTCTTCCTGCAATCATGACATCAAACCCACTTTTTACAGCATCAAATGACTAGTTATAACCAAACTTATCAGAAAAATAAACACTTGAACACACACAGCGTGTAAAAAAAACTACCTAAAACCACAGGAACCATATTTGGGAGGAGTGTGTTTGATGTGCATTGTGATCTTTTAGTTTGGCCAGTGCCCATAATGAAGATGGAACTGTCTAATTAAAACGACAACATGAAGACTGTTGTTACCCTTTCTCTCCTTGCCCTAAATTCATGAGATTTCCAGCTCAACACGTCACTTGTCTTTATGAGCTAAATTCCTTAATACTGCATTCACTCTGAGACATTAAGCCATTACAGGCTTTTAAAAAGCAGACAGGGCGTGGAGCCAATCTGCAAAGAAGGTGGCAGCAATAACACTGATGTTCAGTGTTTTTCTGGGTTCAGGGTTTGTTTATCTTTGTTTTCGTACTTATGCTCTCTGTTGTTGTTTTTGCTGCTGTAATGTTCCTGCTCTGAGGCTGCGAGCCTCAACTTGACAGCCAAAACCAGCTCTCCTGTTGCAACATCTACACAGCCTGCCCACAGCAAAGAACACACATCTCGAAATGCTTCAGGCATAATAGAAAAAAAGGATTAAAAAAAAAGGGTCTCAGACACAAGACACACAGAAATGGAGGTATAATTGACCTATTGCAGATTACTTCAGGGTTAAAGTGTGACTGGATTTTTTGGAATTTGCAACTGATGTAGGAGGGTACAAAAGGGATTTGGATAGGGGATTAGGATATGTGTCGCTTTTTGTGCTTGTTTGGCGTAACGTTACGCCATTAGAAAAAGAGGAACATGGTTTTACAAAAAGAGCTTTGCATGTTTGTGCATTGCACATCTTGTAGCTATCAGATGTCTCCATCTTTCGGTCATGTTTTGCTGGGAAAGTACAACACCCCTCTCTTTCAGACTCTGTAAAACTACCACGGTGCACTTGTGGTAACGGTATCATCTGTGCTTGGTTTATTTACAGCAACAATATACAGAGTCCTGCAGTTAGTAGTTCAGTCTTATACAAATGATTCAATTTTGATAATCAATGTTGCAGAATTGTTTACAGTGTGAATGAGGACAGTTTCCTCCCAGGTTTCTGCAGTCCACACTGTTGGACATCATTTTTTAACCTCCTTTAAACACCAGAATGTACACACGCCAGGTTTACTCTCGTTATAAGAGGCAGCAACATGAATAATTAGTTACACAACATTTGTAGGTGGGAAGTATGAATACAACTCTAAAACAAAATGCCTTCCAAAAACTGCAAGGAGCAACTGTGAGGTATTGAAATGTTTATATACATCTTTGATTAATGGTAGAAAACAGGTTAAAGTTCACAATATGTCTCACAGTGAGGACAGGTACAACTGGTTTGAGGTACTGGTGATAAACTTACAGATATAGCGTTTCCTGAGTGATGAATCTCTGCAAACACTGTACAGTCTATACTGTACTGTACTACTTTGCAGTTGTTGCAGCAGCCATCATACGCAGTAAAATTTAATCACAAAGGAAATGCTGTATCATCTGAACACCTGGTTTAAATGAAATCCAAATAATTTAAAATGCCTAAATACATTAAAGTAAAAAATGATATAAAAATATATATTTAAGTTGTAGTATTTAAAGCATGCAGCTGAAAAGTAAATTTACATCTAGCTCATTGTGTTACACCCTTATACATGATTTTGCAAATTACATTTTACATTAAATCAGGCAGCAGTGGGGGGTGGGGGAATTTCTACATATTTGGACAATTTACCAGTCACCTGACGTTTGGTGCAAATGCTAACCCAGGCCCAGTTTTTCTTCTGGTTATCCTTACAAGTTTCTAGCACCGTAACTCTGGGTATTCAGACACCAGCATTATCAATCATTGTCAATAACCGGAAATTTAAAACCCAACTCTTGGCATTATGATCACCTGTAACAATTTTGCAAGGCCTGGCTGTGCCATCCTTTTGACTAAACCAAATTGCCAGTGAATAGTAATAGACATAAAACAAGTGTGTTGTGTTTACGTTCACAGCTAGGCTAGTTCTTTAGGTTTGGTCAGAAGGGCTGAGCTTGAGCAACCGCAGATGGATACAGTACGTCCGGCACAGTCTGGCTTAAAAGCAGTATTACTACAGCTTAATACAAGCTGCATTATCTTGTATTGATAAAATATATTGTAAGTAAATTCATCTGTTTAAATGTAATAATGGAGCATTACAAATACACTATGTTTTAACAGTAGCAAGTGGACACACACAGGGAAAATAAATTGAATCCTTGGAACAGAATTGCGAGGTGTGTGGAGATTCCTACTTCTAGTCCCTGTTAATGTACTGAAAGCCCCGACCAACCATTTCCACAGGACTGTATGTACATCTATTCAGTCTTAACTGGCACCTCCCTGACTTATTCTCTGACTACTTTGTTTTGTTGCGCCTGTCTTCTGTTATTTATGTGCAGTGAACAATCGAAAGCATTAAACTTTAACTCGCAATGACTTGTTCTTGAAATGTGTGGAAAAACAGTCTCTCTAACTCTAATAGAAGGATATTAAAAACTTAAGGGCATTACAATGCGAAATATTTCAGCAGATGACACATAAAGAAGCGTGCATGCATACAGAGTGGAATATCTGCGCCCCAAAATAACCAAACACAGCTCCAGCATGAGCACAAGTTGCATTTATATCAGTGCTTTTTTTGATAAGATGGTAGTTAAACCCAGAGATGAGTTACTCTGTGGTGGAGGTGGGGCAGTGGGCGGACTCCAGTCAACACTTTTAGAGAAGAGTCTAATCTTTCAGGTTAGCTGAAAGCACCTGTGTGGGTGGACCAATCATGTCTCTAATATTGGCATTGAAATTTTTCTGCCTCCAGAATGCGTAAGCGTCGTCGTCGTCGTCGTTCCTAAACCAAAGTCAGTATTTTTCAGTTTCTTCTGAATACACGAGGGACAGAAGACGGATATGTAAGCATCTTTAAACCCTGAGTGGCAGAAGCAGTAGACCAGCGGGTCCAGCAGGCAGTCAATATAAGACAAAACCATGAGGCTGTCGTAGACCTGCACCACGACGTCCTCTGTGGTCTGCATTTCCTTCAGCCTGACACCCAGCAGCACTGCTCTGGCTATGGTGCTGGGCAGGAAACAGATGGAGAAGACAACGACAACAGACATGACCACACACACAGCTCTCCTCAGTTTTGTCTTTTCCCCGACTGTCTTCCTCCTCAGCCGGTGGACAATGCGCACCGTGCAGTAGATGAGGATAATGAAGGGGATGATGATCTGGGTGAAGTAGACCACCTTGAAAAGAAAAGAAAAGAAAAGCGACTATGAGTGTGATACCTCATACAGACAGTTGACAGAGTTAGTTATCCATAACCCTTAATCAAAGATTATTTGTTAGGTGCTGAACTTTCTGACTCATATCTCAATTTTACTCCTCAGCAGTCCTAGTCATCTCAAACTCTTATCTTCAAGTCTTCACTTGTCTTGTTTTGTCTAAGCAACAGCCCAAAACACAAAGATACTGTACAGTAAAGAAAACCAACAAATAATCACATCTGGGAGTGGATTTTTGCATTAAATTTGAATTTAAATTTTTCTGTTGATCGACATGCCAGTTAATGGACTCGTCACACAAAATATAACATTTTAAGAGTTTAAGATGCTGTGATGCCCAGACAGGTTTGTTTATGCTGCCTGTGGCAAGCTGTTATTCAGGGAACTAGGGGAATTAGATTAACCATTAAAGCTATTAAACTGTAATGGCTGTCAGCTTTATGGGAAGTCTGCGTGCAGGTATGAGAAAGGGTAAATAACTCTAGTTCTTAGTAAGTGTTGAAAGCGGTTAGCTTCGGCAGGGTTGGTTTAAATTGGGCTATTATTTATGACCCCATTGTGATGATTAAAGCCTCTTTGGTTTCCATGTCACAGTCACCAAAATATTTACAGCTATCACTACTGCAATATCTGAATCAGAGCAAAAGTAACCATAACAATACCTCTCTGAAGGTGTCTGTCACATCATGAGAAAAAGTCTCGACTTTGCGGCCGTGGCTGTTGCAACACTCAAAGGTGTTAACCATAGTGGGGATGGTGAGGGGCAGCAAGAGGAGCCATATGATGATGGAGATCTGAGGACTTTTCTTCAGCACCTTGACAAAATTCCTCCTCCCAAGATGTACCACGTTGAAGTAGCGGTCGAGGGAGAGGGTGATGAGGAAGGCGATACTGGCCCCTCGGTTGAGAAACAGCATAAACAGCATTGTCTTGCACAGCACTTTATTCGGGCTGCGTCTCTGGCCATGATAGTAATGGTAGACCTTGGCAGGAAGACACGCCACCAGCAAGAAGTCAGCAACCACAATATTGAACAGGAAGACACTTTTGTTCTTCCAGAATTTGAACCTAAAGAGGAAGTAAATGACAAAACAGTTATTTGCTTCACAGTTGCAAAGTGTACTCTGCAGCAAGAGTAATCATAACAGAGCGGAAAGTCTGTGACCCCGATCAGAATCTCAGCGTGCCTCTGTGTGTGTGACTATTCACTTATCAGACTGACTCACCATGCCTAATCCTTTATCTTTTATTTCTTAGTATTTCATAAATGCCACTGCTTTTCTTTGTGCTTCGTATATTTCAGTGATGGAAACAGACAATGGTTCCAAAGAGAAAACTCTCTGCCTTTTCAGCACTGTCAGAGATACTCTTTATCTACAGCACAGAATGTTCCACATGCCATACGTCTATCTGTTTATCTGGCCTAGTTGTTCAAAACCTTTAATCTGTATAACAGTGATCCAGATTTGGACATGCCATGTTTTCTGTCTTTGTATCTAGGATCACAGTGTAGGCTACTAGCTATGTAAAGAACAACAGGTTGAATAGGGCCACATTGATGTGCTTTTATTTAAAGAGACAGAAAACAGCATGGGGATGCAATGTTTAGACACTACATTAAACATTGTCATTGTAGTTAAAATAAAGTATAGAGCCTGACGATAAAATCAGCCAATACTAGCCCGTCACAGATATATCAGTATCGGTGCTTTTTATTTTTAATTGTTTTTTTGTTTGTTTGTTTGTTTTTTACGGAACATAATGCAGCAAAAAGACACTTAGGATAGTTTATAATTATTAAACCACCATTGAGGTCTACTGTTTCAGTACACTGATGTCATTTATAATAGTAAAGTTTATTGCTAAACTGTAAAATATTTGTGTTTTTGTAATTATATATAATGTATATGTGATATTGGCTGATATATCAGTATCGGACTTTTTTTACTCCCTAATATCAGTATTGGCATCCACCTCAAAAATATAGTATAGGTCGGGCTCTAATATAGTGACACATGAAAGTTTAAGTTAAGTAATTTTTGTTCGATATTTACAGCTATTTAGGGGATTATTTCATGGGGTCAAAATTTACTTTACTGAAAGGCTTAATACTCTAGGTAGCAATCCAGTTCAAATATATAAATAAATGTATATATATATTTGACAAATTTAAACATTTTATTACATTTTGTTCCTTGAATGCACCATGAATCCACCCTTCTGCCGGAATCAGGATGATCCTGGCTTTCTAGTTTGAGGTGTCCCAATCCTATATAACGTTTTGAGCAACACATACTGACGGTTTGATCCAGATCAAAACCAAGACCGAGTGAACTAGTCCAATTTCAGAATCAATATCTTCTTTTAAACAGCACATTTTCAAGATTTGATCCAATCCAAAATCCGATCAGATTACTTATGAACAACTGGGCCAAGATTAGCACACACACAGCTCCTCTTGTTTAAAAAACACTCAGTGAAAAAGAAGAATTCACCAGGGGTTAATATGATTTGGTTCACAAGTGATGTAACTATAAAAAGAACTAACATCACTACACATGTTTTTCATCTTAAAGTAGCATCCTGAATTTGGATTTTGAAATCACCACAGCATTTCAGATAGTTTTTGTCTTATTACAGCAATTTGAAATTAGGTGCATGAACCCTATACAACCTAAAAGACCCACTTTGGGAATGTGTGTAAGTTTGTAGATAAGGTCAGTGTTTTCCATCAGTAAAATTCCCTGTTAATAAACAGATTTTGCCAACACATGAGAATTCAAACAGGATGTTCTCACTGCCTCCCCTTCGACTCACTGGTGTGAGCATGCATCTTTTAGGATTTCTTCCTAGCAGTCATGAAACTACAGTGGTACTAAAAATGTATGAGGTCATTCACTGAATTAAGACACAACTTAAACTGATCACAGCGGGTGAAATGCTCACCACCACCATCTAGTAGTAGTAGCTTAAAATCATCCTGACTTATTAAGGCTGCTGCCAAGTGACCTTATTGACCCTCTTGTGTTATCAAGGTTTAAATCACCCAGTGAGGCATGTGGAAATTCTCAGCCGATGAGTCGTGCATACATTAATTATCACGTTCAACTTTTTGGCTGAAAGTTGAAAGTTTCCATCTCTGAATGCTTTCTCTGAATTCTCACTGACCACTCTAATCTACATACTGCTTTTGAGCACTTTCAGAAAATAGGGCAAAGGGCAGTGATAGAGAGATTGTGTTTTCTCATACCTGAAGATGAAGATGTAGAGGACCGACAGGTTGAGCGGCAGACCCAGCACGAACTCTCCAGCCATCACCCAGGAGAGGATTTGGTATGTGACATTAGTGGGTGCTTTGCAGTGGTCAATCGTTGAATTTGTAGACATGTTTCGCTGGCTGAACATAACCGTCTTGAAAGCAGCACTACTTTTACAGTAGTCAAAGTAGTCCTATTTAATGTAACACAAAAGCAGTAGGAAAGATAAGGGTTAAAAGTGTTTCCAGGCAGGCATCATAAAGTTAAATCCTTTGTTTTGGAGGTGGTTGTAGCTGCCTCTGACTCGGAATCTTCTCTCCTCAGGCACCGATTCCCCTTCTCACTCTGATCCGTCAAATTCAACAGTCCCCTTCTGAGAGCCTTACAGTGATTCTGGAGCTCTATCATGACCTGGCTGGCTGTGCCAAAACATGCTGAGGAGACAGCATGAACTGAAAAGGAAAAAAAAAGCGCTGAATATAGAGGAGAGAAAACACCCTGTCTCAGTGAGTGTGTTAGCCCTTTTTATGTGAGGCTGCTTCTGATTCTTCAGAGAGGAAGAAGTAGTTGTAGGCTGGAGGTGTGGTTTAAAGAGATGGGTTTAACTGACTCAGATTCACAGCATAGAGGACACTGGTTTCAACGCCTTCTTAAAACATTTTAAAGCAAAATTTCGTTGAAGCAGGTGACTTATAAGAGAAGGCGTTTCAGTTTCTGTATCACATACACAGTTAGAACTGGAAAGTCCATTCAAGGTGTTTTCCAGGAAGAGAAATGCTTGTGAAATTCCTCAGCTGGCTGTCCTAACAAAACCATCATGCCTGCACATGTCTGGCTTTATTTTTGGATATGGTGACAACAGGACTTAGAAACTGTTTCTTTAAGGAAAATGACAGAGTTAATTATAGAGTTCTGTTGGTACAAGATCATGTTGATGTTATATAGACAGAAGGACAAAGAACTATAAAAACAAAAAGCTTGTATAGAATATAGTTAGTACTGCATGTACGTTCATTTTGATCACAGAAGGTTCATTAGTGCCTTCAAGTGTAAATTATGATAAATGGGGATGAGGTTAAAGGTCAACTTCACCCCCTAAATGACCATTTGTTTATCACTAAATGTTACACTGAATTCTGGCATGCCTCCGTTGAACGAAGAATCCAAAAACACAGTCTTTATGAGTTTAAGTCATAGGTGATCGTGTGTATTGTAAAGGGTTAGTCCAGGTTCAGCAGAGTCGCACAATAACACAGATAAACTAACTGATTGAAGTAGTTGCAGATCAGTCGCTCCCATGTTCTTTTGAAGAGATTTTAGAAAAGGACTCTGACATACTGTACCAAGCTGACCGGTGGTCGCTGGTTACTGTCGGGCTGTCGGTGAGCATCTGGAGCCCTAGTTTTCGCGGTTTGTCCTGCACTGTTGGCACTAGTTGGTCTTTGTTGACTTTTTTGTTTTGGCCAATTATGTTGAATCGGCGTCAGAGACGGCGGAGCCCGTCAGTGATCACTCTGATTGGCAGTTCAGCTCACTCCATGAGAAGAGGAACGTTAGTGAGGAGAGCAAACAAACAGCTAAAGTCAAGAGGACATGAGATCAAAATAAACTTGTTATATTAGCTAAGTCTATGTTTGAAACCATTGAGTTCTTTAACAGAAAAGGTTCATGATGGTTTGTGTTGTTGTTCGCCAGCTCACAGTAAATATCCTTTGTTCTTTCAACATTCCTGTTGGTCTTCTAGTTTCCTGTTTTTAATGACAAATACAGACCACCAACCTGCTCTTATGGAAAGTTATTTCCTCTCATGCAGGCACAGAACATACATGCTAGTTGGCCGTTTGCTTTAGTCTATGCAGAGTGCTCAGGTGCAACTTTTTGGTTTAGACCCAAGCGATGTTAGGCGATGCAACATTGGCCCTTTGTCACTACTAGTTCTTAGATGTCGGTTTGATGTGGCTGGGCCTAAAGCTTCACTTTCTATTTACTTCCCCTCTAGAAAGGACTGACTATTTACTAAATGAGAGAGTAGTAATAAATAAGACTTGGATTATAATTCATGAGTTGCGTGAGATGTTTGTATATAGTTTTTGTTGTTGAGAACAGCCCCAGTTACTTCAATTCCTCAAGACTTCCCCGTTTTTAGATTCTTAGTTCACTGAAGGCAATTCAACATAACACAGTTTGAGTAATTGATATAAAATAATCATTTGGCTGTTTTCCTTTAAACCAGAAAAAAAGTGCAGCAGGAAATGATGCTTGTGTATTCATAATGAAGAAATTAAATTACATTGATTAAGTTAAGTCAAATTCATATGACTGGATGTGACTTTTAATTGAACGTAGTTTTTTCTCCATTCTTAGTTAATATTTCTGGGAAATATATTAGTCAGTAGTATACTCAGCAGTTCAGTTGAAGTATCTATCTAGCCTGAGTGTCAGACTGAAGCCCCCAGAACCTTCAGTCTGACATGGCTTCCATTGAAGGCGATTTACAAGGGGGAGGGAATTAGATTTTTTCCCTAACCAATCAATAGAGATCAACGACTCACCCAGAATCTGACATCATTAGTATCCATGCCTCGGGGGTGCCGAAAACAAGCGAGCATTGCCCGTTTAAAATGTCTCCGTCGTCGTGCACGCCCAGCTGCATCGCTGTTAAATCCAGTTTAGCAGCTTCCTTAATTTGGTCCTCCATTAACACGAGTAGTGGCGAAATACCTCGATAGCATCGTTAATGTGGTCTGTAGGATCTGTAGCGGTCGCCATTGTTGCTATCCTCACCAGTTACCCACCGGTGTACAGTTTGACATCAGCGTGGCGCTGACCCTCGGCATTCATTGGTCCGTCCAGCGTTTGGACGAGATAAATCGCAAATTCATTCAAGTATGCCAGACCAGAGATGCAAGCCTACTCAGTTGAGTGGGCGGGGTCTATGGTCTGGAACCAGGCTAGTATCTATCATCAATCATGTCTAAATTGCAGTGACATGAAGCTATGGTTGAAGTCATCTTTCTCAATCACATCTTCTTTGAAACATGGTAGAAGCTGGTTTTAGGGAAGAACTATAAGTACCGATTTGCAAACAGCGTTGAAGTGATTTCTCAACCCTCTGAGGTGTTGAAGGTTTCTCTAGTTTGACTCAAATACCCTTTTACACCTTTTGCCAAATAATCTTTATAAGATAATGAAGACTAAAACATTGTTAATGTAATGTAAGTTCCAGTCCTGGGATTCAACTTTATTTATACATTGCACCATGTAGTTGTCTTAGAGAAACCTTGACAGACAGAAATTTTCTTTCAAACTGCTTGTTCTGTCTGCTGAAAGTGAACTCTGTGAGCATGACAAAGTTTTACCACTTTGTCACGCTCTCTCCCAGACAAAGTGTTATATTGCACAAAAGAGCAATGCCGCATAGATTCTGCAACAAACCACATGTCTAAACACAGTAAGCACATTTAGACACTTGGTGTATTGCACCTCTGACCACAACAGTGCCTCTTTTAATAATTATTGCAACATTGCCTTCCTGCCACAGACACGTTGCGTACTGTTACTGTTTAAAATGACACAATGATTCCAACTATTCGCCTACAGGTATCATCTTCAAACCCCCTTTAAAGGTAGAGAGATGGATAACAACACTTGTACATTTTGAAGCATCAAGATAACAAATGATAGACTTCTGTTTGTATTTTATAGAAACTGAAGTGCGACAACAGCAAAAGGAAGTAAGAAACAGATGCATAGTGTAGATAAGTAACCCAAACACAAATAGCAAAGTGGGATAGAAGCATGTGCAATTCATAGAATTATCTGAGAATTGATAACATGTGCTCTTTAGTGGATTTATCTGCTTCACAGAAACATTTTAATAGCACTGAATGTTGCTTGTTCTTGTAGCCTTGTGTCTTTGTGAAAAAAAGTCTAATATGTTGTGGGAACATCTTACAACATAATACAATCACACCACAAACTATGGCCTTAAAATGTACTCAAAAGTGTTATTGTTTGCAGTACCAAAGCATTACAGACTGCTAAATTAACCCAACAAACATACTGCTGGCTTATACCTGACAACAGTATAGTAGTGTTTAGTGCAAAAAATACATGTATATTTGTACAATACAGCGACGTCCACGGTCGCACAGTTCTCGGCCACCATTTCCAGTTTGAAAAGTGGTCCCTCCCCTTCCGCTATGTAGCCAAAATGGCGACCATTGAGGGTGAGAAGTGTCCATAGTTCCACACTCCACTTCTTGACCGTTTTGAGTGCACCATCCGGATACTCATAGTGCACTGCATTTTTCCATACTTCTCAGTGTGAACGCAGTTATGTGCTTAATATATCAAGTGTAAGTACAGAAGTACGCGATTTGATATACAGCACTAGTTAGCTAGCTAGCTAGCTTCTACAATGTAGAGCACTCATTCTTGAGAATTAAGACAAAACCTTACTTATTTTTTTATATTTACTCTTAAAGAGGCAACAGATAGGATTCGGGTTTTTTTTTTAGCTTGGCACCACCTAGCGTCAGCGGTGTTGCTCGCACTGTCGCAACGACCAAATTGACTGTGGGGATCAGAGATAATCAATACCTCTATGTATATGTAGAATGAGAAGGTGTGTGGACACTATACTAAATAAATGAGTAAAGAGACCGAGCAACAATTATCAGATTTATCTGAAGAAAAAACAAATGTATCACTGTCCGAGTGCTGCCATAGAATGGCAACGAGGATGTCAGCTGAACAACACTCACTACCCAGTCCCTGGTTGCGGCGATTTGCGATGCTGGCCAGCTAGGAATTAACTAGCAGCCAGTACAGTACAGTCCTCTCTCGTCTAGCTAACATTTAGCCGTGTTACTTACTGATCCATTAGAAAGAAAGCTAGCTGGACATCAGTTTTGAAGCCTCTTTGGTCACGGAGCTCCCTCCATCTCTTGAACGCCTGACTGAGGTTTACTCTGTTTTTCCTCTTATCACTCTCCTTTTTGCTCTTCTTTGCCTCCTCAGACAGAGGAGCTCGTTTTCTTTTGCTAGGCCGTTTTTCACTTGTCTCCAAACTTTGTCCGTCTGCCATTGAGCTCGTGACTCAACTATCTCATGCCTAACTCCTCATAAGGACCGGCTCTAGTCCCTGATTGGCTGACCGACCAGTTTTGCAATACATGACACGTTTCCTGCCGTAAAGCAGATTTTTTCCACGAAATTTTGCCCCCGATTGCAGAAGCTTATTGCAAAGATTGCAGAGCCACTAAGTAACCTATGTAAACGCTGATAGTCTGATTTTACTGTGGCCACTACCCTGTGCAACCCACATTATTTTCATAATGATATACTTAGGAAAAGATGCTATCTGTTGCCTCTTTAAATTAAGCTGGGAAAGATTATTCAAAAGATCAAAGTCTTGACTGTCATAACTTGCAATGGGCCACCATCCCAATGATTTAATATTTAAAAGGGGTATTTTATTTTATTTTTTAAAGCTGCTAAGAGTTTCCTTAATTCTAAACAAAAAAATCATTTTTAAACCATAATTCTTTTTTAGTTTTGATTTTGGAGAGCTGCAGAGTTGACCTGTTATGGTTTAGACACTCCTGATAGCGGTATTGATTAGTGAATTTATCAAAAAATAAAAAGCTTACCAGTACTTGAGCAGCATTTCTTTTTGGAAACCAGGAAGTGAGACCGGAGTCCTTAGGGTATAGCTATCCCCTTTTATACCTGATCTGACCTAAATTATGTTTTTGTAGAAATCAGACGGAGTTGACAAAATATCTGGGACACATCTGTTAAGGGCTAACATTTTCACAAAAATATATTATAAAACAAAGATGATTATAGCAGTACATTTTTACACTGATGTTATCAGTACATACAGTACTGTTAGTTTTAGATATTGAAGCCCTCTAACACATTTAATTGTTGTGAATTGTCAGGGACAAGGTTGTTTTCTGGCTCAGGACAAGTTAAGAAGATAAGAAAATGAGAACAATCAAAATATTTTATAAATCATATTTATTTCATTCACATAAATACTTCTAAAATATTTTTTCAGCCCAGTAACTAAATTAGTGTATTGATAAGTTATAATTTAAGGGGCATTTTTTGGAAGGACATGATTAGCCCAATTCTCAACAATGGATGAGAAACCTTTAAAGTCAACCTTTGACCTTTGTGGTGGCCTAAGCTAAACAGGGTAGTGAATTAAGAAGGGCATGTTTCTGGGGTAAAATCTGCTGAACCTGAAAGACGACATGCAGAGATATTTAAAAATGAGGTCAATGAAATGGAAAAAAATGAGTTCTTGGTGACCATAACCAAAAGAAAGTAGAGCAACGTCCTCCCCACAGCAAGTGACGCACATCTACCTAACAAAAAGAGCAAGCCCACAAGCAGGAAAGTTTTTCAGTGGTTGCACAATAATGGCAATATACAGATTTATATAAATACATACTGTAGCCAAATGATGAAATATATCTATGATCTAAAAAAAAAAAAAAAAAAAAAAAAGAAGAAGCTGGTAAATCGCATAGCCAGTGCCTTGTGCACTTTGTGCAGGCAGCTAGGAAGGCCTGTAAGAGTTCTTTATGAATGTGTTCTGAATTTGTTTGTAAAAAATGGTTTAAATTGAAATGTGTTTATAATTTTCATATTGTCATACTTGGTAGCTGTTTTATAAAAGCAATAGGTCACGTCAGGCAGTGATATGTTATGGCCATATTACAACATAGCACAGCCTGTTGTGAGCTATTGTTTAATTATATTTATAGGCTATTGTTTTTTTTATGGTATTGTATTGTAGGGTGTTCCTATTTTCCTATTTCCTCTGTATAAACTTTTTTTTACATTTATATTTCACAAATGGAAAACGACATGGCAATGAAGCTTTGTCTTCTGAAGTATATTAACTTTTCTGTTGCTTTCTGGTGGAGTTAACATATTAAATTTTGATGTCTTTGTTTTACACATATGAATATTTTATATTAGATTTTTTGCATGCATTTGCCAGATTGCGATATTCTTCGATGTCCTGAAATAACCTTGATTATATTGTGATCATTTCAACCATGTTGCCCAGCCTTACTAATGAAAAACAGTTTCTACGGGTTAAAATCATTTTCTCACATCGTAAGCATATTTTAAATATTTTTGCCTCACAGCAGCATTATATAAGCTATATAAACAGCCAGCAACAGCTGGTAACACTAAATTATCCTATATAGAGCTGTGTTGTATACTACTCCAGTTTGGTATAAAAGCAGACTTGTCTATATGGTCGTCATTTCCAATTTGGACCATGTAGTTAAGTCCTCTTAGGGCGCATTCACACCAGGATAGTCCGGGGGACTCGGTTTGATTGGGCGGGGAATGCCGAAAAATTTCACACCTTCATTTGGTTCGGTTCACTTTCACACTGCACTTTTTAAAGCGGACCAAATTGCTGGACAACGTCATGCAGTTACAACAGCTGCTCATTTGCGGGCAGTATTGCCCTAAACGACCACTGACCAGGAAGAAAAAAAGCATGAGGAAGAAGAAAACCTGGCTCATCGATTGGCCAGGACCTAAAACAGAAATCCACCCCCTTCAGCCAGCTTGATAACTGTGATACATAGTCCACTGACCATATATCAGTAAGCACCTGTATCTCCTCACGTCTGCCCATGAGACATTTTCCAACATTTTCTTTTCTTACCTCTGCTTCTTTCGGTTCGCGCTGTTGGCTCTGTTTTTTTTTCTACCCAAAATGCACTGCGCATTACATCACTTCCTCTCTTTGGTTCGCTGGATAGTGCGTTTGCATTTCACACTGTAAGCAAACCGCACCAGGGTTCATTTGCAAGTGAACCGAGGCCCCCAGTTTTCAAGCACCGTACCAGAGTTTGAATGAGCATTCACACCACTCCAAACAAATCGAACTATCTGTGAAAGCGGACCAGGGTTCCTTTAAAGTGGACCAAATAGTGCCAGTATGAATGCGCCCTTACTCTGCTTTCACACCAAAGACCAACACCAGATCAAGGCCACTATTTTCGAGGCTGTGCTCTCAGTCGTAGTGCGCACTACCTCAATTATCTGTTCAGCTTTGTGGTTGAACTAAATTTAGAAAATCTTTGATCAAAAGTTCTGATGGCGCCAATATGAGTTCTAAATTATTTTGTTACATCACAGCAGCTACATTTTCAACAGATAAATATTTAACACATTTAACAAAACATAATCACCAAAGACAATTTGTTCAATACCTTTCAACGTACATTTGATCTGGTATGAAGCTCTACATTTAATTTTAGCATTGCTTAACCTTATGAAATCCCAGTCTCTTCAATTTGATGATAACATTTTGTATTTACTTTTGAGGACATGATTGAGGTTAGAGACAGTGTTGTTGGCAGCCCTTAATTAGTTACGGTAAGCTGACTCATAGAGTTTCTCAAGGGGGTTGGCCTGCAATCTTTAAGCAGATTTTCATTCGGTGGAGCAGATGTGACTTTAAAGGTTGTGCATCTCTTCTCTTCAGTCTTGCAGGACTTGAGTTTACAAATCTCACGCATGGGAGAAGATATCAGAGCGTGATGTGCTGGGTCAGAACATGGGTTTTGTTTGCATTCCAATGTATTCCTGCGTATCGTAGTTAGGTGCTTTGTAGGATGGAAAATGTTTGACATAACCCTCACAATATTACACTCTGCGTTGAGCAAACTGTGTGTGTGGGAACTCGTGTAAAAGACAGATTAGTCCATGTTAAAAGGAGAACCACGCGAGCTCAACTATGTATCTTGCATTATGTACTGCGTAACACGCACACAGAGCTGTCCATAGCCTGTCTCTGTTCAGATAAGATGCACTCAAGAAATTATCTTTTCTTCATTTCAAGCATCTACAAACTATCTCTTTCTACCTCTGTGATTTCCTGCACACACTTTTTTTCATTCGTCAGGTTTCGGCAGTAATCCACTGACATATCTCACAGCACCAGTGATGATGGCAACAGTATACACACACTCAGTGGTTTACTTTATCCGCACTTAGAGCAAGGTGCTCTGGAAGAAATGTCTCTTAGATTTATCAGAATAGATATGAAAGGAAATGCCAAGAAGCATTTCAGGGCAATGGTTTGGACTCATCTTGTCTTTCCTGCCACACGCACACTGTCTCTTGGACATTGGCTTATTTCACATTCTAATCTGATTCTTTCTCCTACTCTCGCTTTTTATCTTTCTCTCGGTCTCTCTTGAAGGTTTGATATTTCCTGCCTGTGTGCCCATGCGATGGATTGGCTTGTTGCCCGTGCTGACTGCCACAAGCTCTGAGAAGGTACTTTATGACTGGTAAAGTGTTTTCTGTGAGTATTTGATCACGACTCTTTCAAATTAATAAAGAAGAGTTCGACAGAAAGTCTATAAAATACTGTATAATTAATATATTTTAAATTAAAGAATCTTTTATGCCGCAGCTGTATTGCTTTCTTGCATTAAGGTTTGATTAATCAGTATTTGTCATATTAACAATAAATCAGATATCCGATGTGAAACGGGTCCCAACTGTACCGCTTTACAGAGTGTTTTTTTGGCTCATTCTGTTGGTTGTTTTGCTTTTACAGCACATTTCTTTTAGGATTTTCTCTCACCTCAAACAAGTCTGTCTCTTGAAGCAGCTTTCACCTGTTTTCAGCAAACAAGCTGTGACTAACCCACTGTACACTGCCTACCCAGCACAAAACAGCACACAGACAGAGTAAGTTTAAGATTCAGATATGTTTCTAGCACCACATTCTCACTTCGACCTCGTCACATATTGACGTTTGGTCATGGACTTTCGACGTCCACATACGATGTGCAAGGTACCCTGGGTGAGTTGGCTGTTGACATTCTGCACCGTGCCAACATACAGTCTCTTACATGCAGTTGCTTTCAAAATAAATGCACTACGTCGGTACAATACCGCAAATTGACGTTTTTTGTCCTTCAACAACAAAAACATGAAGTCTGGTTTAGGCAACAAAAACACATGGTTAAGTTTAGGAAAAAAGAA
This sequence comes from Epinephelus fuscoguttatus, assembly GCF_011397635.1. Lineage (NCBI taxonomy): Eukaryota > Metazoa > Chordata > Actinopteri > Perciformes > Serranidae > Epinephelus > Epinephelus fuscoguttatus. Next base: position 29,313,768 of record NC_064762.1, on the reverse strand, counting down.
CAGGGTTTGGCTTCAGAATCTTAACACCAGTCTCTCGGGTGAAAGTCGGTGTTTGTTGGATCCATCCACCACCCCTCCTGCCTGCCCCAATCGGACTTTCACCTCCTCAACATTCATCCTTGTCCCACTGCATCTCCCTCTAACTCCATCGGCGCTGTTAAACTATAACGGCAACTGGCCACGTATCTTGCCGATATTAAAGGACTTTTTTGTTGGTTTCTGATGCCGCAATTCACTGCCCAAACACCGGATTTCAGCGGCTTTGGAGTAAGACCGGGCTCTTTCTAGAAAGTTGGTGAAGACCAAATCAACAGGTGATAAAATGTCAAGGTTGGCAGTGTTGTGCATTAACGCAATAGAAGTTTGCAGCTAATGAACGTTTGCTCTTGTGACTGTAAACGACAATCACATGCTGTGTTTTACGGCAGTCAGGGCTGAGAGTCATTTAAAGAAATTACCATACCATACCGCAAAGTGGTACCGGTACCAATAGAGTACCTTATTTGATACCCAAATTGTGAATTGATTGTCCTGTAGTATAGCCATAATTTGGACATTGTGCTGGCATCTCAGCACGCTGAACTGCCACACCGCGCTTGACTTCACCACACAACAGACTGCATGGGTTGCAGCTGCTGCTGTGGGAGTGTGAACTCCATGCTAGAAACAGTTCTGAGAGTTCGCCTGGCTGTACACAAGCAGTAGCAGAGCTAACCATTAGCATCACACATCACACATTTTGGTATTAGTGTGACTTTGATGGGACTGATCAACAGCTTGTAGTTGGACGATCAAAAGCAGTTATTGTTTGACTGGAGGCGTTTCAATACTATTTGGTACTGGGTTATTTTGATTGACACCTTCAAGGTATTGAGTACTGGTACCCAGCCCTAATGGCAACCGAGGATTTATGGCACCGGGCATGCCGGTGTTGTGTCAAAGATGGTTTCCCCGTCTATGTGTTTCCCCCTTCCTAATCTGAACCAAACCTTTTTCTTTGCATTTGAACAACAGCACAACATTCTATGGGGGAACAGACTTTGATTCAGACAACCCAGCCAGTTCATTTGTGTTATGAACAATTCAGGACAGATTACAATGGAAAAATTCGCACCTTTTTTGGCAAGTTGTGCCCACCACGTCCGAAAAAACAAGTCACAACGTCAGCCACATTGTCAAAGAATTTGAAATGACACATCGAAGTGAACCATCCAGCCAGTCTTGGGAAATATCTGCAAGTAAATGATGATTGCAAGGCTTTAATTAAAAAAAAAAAAAAAAGAAAGCAAAAAAACATCAACTAAAGAAATCAATGTAAACGAGTTAGTTCATTTAATCTGTGTGAACATGCATTACACTGAAGGATGGGTGTCTGTCAGCTTGTTGTACAGTTCTTCTGCCCCCAAGTGGCCTAAAAATCAGTCAAACCAAAGAGTGAAACAATTAATGAAACATTAACCAGATGCTCCTCTGAGACTTCTTTAAACAAATATCTTTGTATTTCTCCAAAACAGACTAACAATTGATATCTCTCTCATCACCAGGCCTGGAAATATTAGAGGAAACACTTTGTAAACATGGATAATGGAAAAATATCTTATGCAAGCTGGATTAGATTAACATGCATTTTTTTTGTGTTAGTCATCTGATCTAGTTTTGAAAATACATCATGGTTTATACTGCAGCGCTGTATCCATTTATATGTAGAATAGATCTGAGGTGATTCAGAGAGCTTTTCACGCTAACATGATGTATGTTGTATAATTTAAAAAAGAGTTATGTAAAGTTCCTGAACAGCAAAACATTGTTTTTGGCAGCTACAATAGGTCAAACGGTATCAGCTCTGATAAGTCTATCACTATAATAAGAAACATCTCGTTTTTCCCCTCACATGCTTCCTCTCATCCTCATCCCTGTCCTGTCTTTCCTTCTCTTGGGTTTGTGTGTGGCACCAAAGCTCCCAGTTTTGCCAATGTCATCTCCTCCATCAGATGGAAGGAGGCGTGAGGATCGTCCTGCCCCCACATGTCCCAGCCAGGGTAAGAACGAGCTATCGTGTCAACACTATGTCTCTATTTACACAGACGAAACAACCGATCTTATCTGACCCACATTTCATATTAACATGTAGAGTCCTGTTGTAGACCGTATTTCAAAAGTTCAGACTTAAGTGACTTGGAGAAGTCACAGAAGAAACACTACTAATTCTGGTAAAATATGCAAGTGGCTGGTGCATTTTCTTAGAGGAAATCCTCCCTTTTTTGTTTCATTGTTATCCTTCGTGTTATATGTGTTGTGTCATAAGGCCAACATAAGCTGATTTGCAGTGTACTGAAGTCACCTTACAGACTTAATTTTCACTTTAGTGTATCAAACATTTACCTCTTTTCTTTACCTCTTTTACCTTTTCTACATTTACCTCCAAAAATGTACATTCTAGAGAGCTTTGTAGCAACTACTGAATCTGTTTGCCCTCCTTTTATTAATAGCTTTGCTTTTCAAACACGAAAGAGCAAGTAATCAACACCACACCCACTCCTTATCCCAGCACAGAAGTTTCAAGATTGCTTAAATGCGTATTGACTCATATCTGCACTTCATGGGAATGTTTGTGTGACAGCTGCGTTCTCAGCGCAGAGGTGCTGTTGGATATCAAGCTTCAAACACATTCATTAGAAATCGAGACCATCAAATTAATTCAGGATATTTCAAGGCTCACATCAGCATAATTTTCTGAGCAGGACGACAATGAAGGATCAGACAGCACAAATGTACTCAAAGATAAAAGTATATTTATACATTTACATATTACACCAGTAGTAAAAACACAAAAAGGACAAATATTTACACAATGCCCCTTGTAAAATTGAGTCATGAAATGTTTAGTTGTGTCCATCTCTGAATGTAATCTTTGATCTGCTACACATTTCTCTTACCAAAGATCAAACATTCCTGTCGACAACTTTAGATAGTTGAGTGATGGTGGAGGGTATGACTTTAAAGCATTTATTGGAACTCTTTTAATAAAAACCCCAACCTATAACATGTTTAAACCATAGTTATTGGAACTCATGTAAATGTATTACATATAATTATCATATGAATTCGGAAGATGCACTCAGATGCACTTCTTTTATATTAAATGTTTTTCATAGGGGCATATAAACCTAAAAGTTAACGTCAGTAGTATTATCAGTATCTATTTCCATTTGCAACAAAAACACAATTATTTATACAGGTGCACTAATGCTGCATTCATGTCAGGATGACTTGTCATTACTCGCAAGTGCTTGAGCCATTAAACACCTGCGTCCCAAATTTTAAAAGAAACTATCAATGAACTTTAGCACACATATCTCGCTTTGTAGATGTTGGTGGTTAAAGCTGTTTTTTTTTTTAGTTTAACAATTAGTGACAGTAAAGAAGAGGTATCCGAGCGCAAAAAAAAACCAAAAATACATTGTGTCCTACTTGTTATTTGGCCAATTGGTACAAACATACTTAGTTACTGTGGATAAAATATTACAAACAAGAATGAAGCGTATGTATTGACAGACAAACTCTGTTCACACTATTCATGACCTTAAGACACATTACTCTGTTTACTCTGTAAATATTTACCTTGTTTTCATTCACTTAGAGTTAACTCATTGTCAGTTGTGCAGATGTAACATTTGCAAAGCCAAACAGGTTGTGTGTACAGCAGAGGTGTGGACCTGTGTCACATGGCTTGGACTCGAGTCTCAAATGTGATGACCTTAGACCCTACTTGGTAAAATCAAAAATACTTGCAACTCGACTGCGATTCATTAAATACAAGACAGAACAGAAACATAGAAAATGAATTGTTGTGGTGGGTTACTGTTCATAAGTGCTACATGCTATGAAAGTACAATGTCAGCACTACTTTTTTATGATAAAGTTAAATCACACTTGTTTTGACAAACTTGTCTTAACAAATAAAACACACTTAGATTTTATGATGAGTTCAACTTGGAAAAAGGAAGTTCAATATTGTCCCACAGCACAAATGGCTCATTGTATTGTTGTAGTCTGTCACTATGTCAAACGAAGCTGTGACAAATACAAAGCAATCACAGTTTTATGCAATTTTGTGATACACAGTGATGCATCTTTAACACACAGATGAGTAACATTTACTTTAAAGCTAAGCCCCAGAGTCGTCAGACCCCGAGCCAGTTGACTCCTTAAATGAGTAAGCGATCTATCTATAGCCAGACAGCAACAGCAGACATAACCTCACTCACTGTACTGTTACTAGTGATGACATCACCAAACTGAGTGAGATCACCCAGATGACTTATGGGAAGTATTGTTTGTTCTGATTAAAGACATGATTGATGATTTATGTTGTGAGAGAAACGCTACATGTTTGATTCATTTGTGTACTGGATTAATGGTTGTCAATGTGGAATCTTTAAATCACCCAGACAAAACATATTGTACAGTATAATTAAACCCATTATTCTCTACATACAGTATAAACAGTTATTAAAATCTATAGTAAATCAGCATTAATGATCAGCTCCCCCATATTGGCCTTAAATATTATGCAATAGGGGGCTGACCATGGCCTAATATCTGCCTATTTGGGGCTCAGTACCATGCACACATTTGATACTGCTAAAAGAGTCCATGTTTGTGAATACTGTCTCTGACTTCTGTCAAAAGAAATATTGGTTCCCTTAGTTTGGAACTTCTCCCCATTTACAGCTTCATAGGGAATGTATTTGACTAGATTTAAACATTTATGAGGACATGGTTTTATATATATTTTTAACTATAATTGATTAAACATTAAACACTAATGCTTTCAGGCTGAGGAAGCTCAGATAAAGGTTGTGTGAGATTGGTATGATTTCAAGGATCACATTCTGTTCTTTTTTCGCACTTGAAACACTTGAAAGGAATGTTCAATGGTCATAACTACTCGCTGTCCAAGAAAGAAAGAAATACAGATGTGCATACTTTGGCTGAGGAGCATTCCTCTTTAAAAAAAAAGCCTTATGTTTTACTGAAAATCCACCAACATTAATATATTCTAGATTAGTAGGAGACTATATGTTGACTTACCACTACAGTATAGCCACAATGCTGAATAACACATGACGCACTTTGGAAGATCTGTAACTGCACTTCCTATTTACATCTCGGCCTCCATATTATTTCTGTTTTAGAATCAATACAAATAGAAACTTAAATAATTACTGTAGGTATTGTCTTCATAGCCCACTTTACATTCAGAGCAATCTCAGAACCCACAAGCTATTGGTCTGATGAAGATTTAGCCTCTGGGGCCAACAGCAAGTATTTTGGGGGTTCCCATGCAGCCAGCAGATATCTAGATAACAGAGATCTAGGCCAGCACTTCCTCCTGCATGCTCCGGCCATGTTGACAGTTTGATTAGCAACTTGAGATGCGAGAATGGAGTTGGATGGACATTTGGATGAATCTTTATAGTCAGATATCTACATACAGTATGAATGCAGATACATTTACAAAAAAAGCTAAAAAAAAATAGGATACGATAGCCAGTGGGTTCTGAGATTGCATTTTGGCCAGTGCCCTCAGCTTCTTATACTCTCAACATAGACTGTTCACCTGCAGGCAACCAAAGCCCACTCCAACGTGGTACAAACGGAAATCAGAGCCCTTCCAATACCAACATTTTGTGCTGTTGCCTCCAGATTCTTTATACATATACAGATATCTGTTTATTGAGATTACCTTCAGAGTCCCCTTTCATAAAGTATGTACATTTTTGGGACAAGTCAGTCTCAGGCAGAATTCTTTTAGGTGGGTCAGGTGTCACCACACAGAGAGACAGCCTCTGTTTTCCATGAATTTTAAATGACATTATTTCGTCGAGGTTGCGATGTGTTCCCTGTTGAACTTTCTAATGGCACCGGAACTTCTTTTACTAAAAACGGGAAATAATTGTTGAGGTAAAGAGCTTTAAACTTGGTGCTGCAGAAGCAGTACACTAGTGGATCCAGCAGACAGTCCATGTAGGAGAGGACCATGAGGCCGTCAAAGGCCACAGCAGCTTTATCCTCCATGGCCTCTGGCCACTCTTGGACCCGCGCTATCAGCAGAACCATCCTGGCTATGGTGCAAGGGAGGAAGCAGAGGGAAAAGACCACCATGACAGAGGTCACTAGAATGACAGCTCTCCTCAGCTTGGTCGTATCCCCGACTGTTTTTTTTCTGAGCCGGTTGACAATGTGCACTGTGCAGTAGACCAGGATGACGAAGGGGATGAGAATCTGGGTAAAGAAGACCACTTCTCGCAAACTGTCCACCACATCCTTAAATCAGAAAAAAGGATCAACATTATTTTTATATACATCACGGACAAATTCTTGTTCTCGATTGTTTAGCCATTATGTCCCTGCAATTTGTACATCAGGACAGGTAAGCTGTTAAACCAACATTCTAAATATACGTCTTTTTTATGTAAAATCTTAAAGGGACAGAGATGTTGGTCTTCTCGCCAATGTAATGGAACTAGATGGCACTCGGCTTGTGGTGCTCAAAGCGCCAAAAGAATATATTTGAAAAACTAAACAGCAACATCTTTTTCCAGAAATCATGACCCGGTGACCCAAGATAATCCACAGACCTTGTTGTAACTGGTTTCCTTTAGGAACTGGTTCTTTCTACCAAACTACACCCACCAACTGTGCAGAAGGAAGAGTGCATCTACATATGGACGAGTGACTTGTGCTCTTGACAGCACGAGGTGTAATACTGTAATGTTAGCTAGCTCATTGGTGCTAGGTGAGCTAGCAGTAGATGCAGGCTTCCTTCTGCGCAGTGATACAGTTGGCAGGTGTAGTGTGGTGGATAGAAAATAGTTCCTACATGAAACTGCTCACAACAAGGTCTGTTGATTGTCTTGAGCACCTAGGTCATGATTTCTGGAAAGAGACATTGCTGTTGAGTTCTTCCATTGTATTTTTTGGCACTTTGAGCACCAGAAAACCAAGTGCCATCTCTTTTCATTACATTAGAGAGAAGGCAGTCATCTCTACAGCCGATATCTCCAACACCCAGCAACTCAGACCAAAACAATCTAGACAGATAAACAGCACCACAGGTAAGAGGAAAAATATGGATTTTTGATTTTGGGGTGAACTGTCCCTTTAATTTATGAAGTAACTATTAATGATGTGGAGTAAAAAGTGAAACATTCCTCTCTTAAATATAACGGAGTAGAAGTATTAAGTAAAATAAAATGCAAATTATTCTTCAAAATTGTACTTAAATACAGCACTAGTAAATCTACTTACTTTTCACCACGGGACAGGTGTTTGTAAAAGTAGCCAACAGTATTTATTCTTCTGTACTAGTTCACCAGAGAAACTTAAAGTGACTGCAAATAATGGATGAGGATATAAGCATTCTCTGAACCCATCGGCTGTATTCGGCATCTGACTTCCGGCAGACGGTGATACAGCCTCTGGGGGGCAGACCCCTGATTTTTTGGCATTCCGGTTTGATTTGGGCGGATGAGGCGAATTTCCGTTTCTGACTTCCATTTATATATAAGTAAATATGCTGAACCATTGCGATGGATTCAGAGTTTGCAGTGACGCCAATTATGTTCCGCCTCGTTAGTTCACTGCACAGACCGTTTAACCTGGCAACAACTGCAGCCGGCTCAAACGTGATTGGTCAATATCACGCAGACTACAAACAGCCTAGCACCGGAAACCAGGGCTCTTCCGCTCTTCTTCTGGAGGCAAGATCTCTAGGGTTTGCCCACAGACTCTACATTCACTGAATGTAGAGTCTGTATATAGAGACTAGGATATAAGCAAGGGACTGTGGTATAAACACAGTCTCTACTGTACAAAGACAGTTGACTTTCTTTCATGTCATACACTATTTTCTTACACGAGGTACTTCGTCCTGCATTAAATCCTTTTTTTTATGACAATATTATTGTTGTGGTTTCAACACGCACATATCTTTTCCAAACTACAGCCTTGTCATGTGTGGTGCAATTTGACATACTCCAGGTTTAACACGCCTCAACTAAAGCAATGCTGTGTCAGTGCAAAAATAGCTCTGGAAACAGGCTCTATCTGAGTGGCGCTTGTTGAATGAGATAACCTCAGGTATACTCTGTTCTCTCTGGGAGGATGCCATGGTCCCACATACTTCATTTCTGATTAGGCCTTTCATCAACTTAATTAAATATATTCTGTCATTTTCTTATTTTTAACATCATTAGCCTCTCGGTTACTTCAGGCTGAGTAACTGTTGGCATAAAATAACAGTACTTAAATACTTAAAGTACATTTTCCAGATTAAACTGACATCCTCTGACAAAAGTTCTCACCGCATGACTTTTACTTGTAACCGTATGTTTATGATGTTGTTTTAGTACTTTTCCTTAAGAATCTGGCTACTTCCTCTTTCACTGTAATGTTGTGTGAACTGTGTGTTGCATAAACGAGAGTGACACAGCATTGGATGTGATGACATCGAAAACGTGCTCACTCAGCACTGTGTTGCCACATGGTCACAGCTCACAATTATTTAAGAGAGAACAATATGACATGAACATGCCCTTACAAAAAAATTTCCAGTAACGCAGAACGGTTCGGGATGAATCATTTTCCGCTCGTATGCCCATTTCTTGTCATTTCAGTCATCTTATGACATGCACTATAACAGAGTTTTGGGAACAATTCTGAGAACCTATCAAACTTAGGGAGAAATGCACAGTGACAATTTACACAAATCACACATTCAGCATGGAAACATTACCTTAATCAAGGCATCCTCTTTTTTGTCATCTTCATTACGGCTGTGGCTGTTGCAGCAGTCGAAGTTCTTGAGCATGGTAGGAATAGTAAGAGGTAGGAGAAGCAGCCAGATGAGGATCGAGATGTGAGGAGATTTCTTCAGAGCTCGCAGGAGATTCTTTCGACCAGGGTGTACCACGTTAAAATATCGATCAATGGAAGTCACTGTCAGAAAGGCAATGCTAGCTCCTCGGTTTAAAAACAACATGAAGAGCATTGCTTTGCAAACGGTGTCATTCTCACTTCTCCTCTCCCCATGGATATAGTTATTCGCCTTTATGGGCAAACAGAAGAGCAGGAGGATGTCAGCCAACACCAGATTGAAAAGGAAGATGTTGTTGCTGTTGGATTTCCAGAATTTCAGCTTGAATATGAAGAGGTGGATGACAGATGCATTCAGAGGCAAAGCCAGAATGAATATCACAATCATGACAGCTGCATAGAATTTATACAGTGCCCTGTTTGAGGCCTCGCAGTCCTCAATATGTTGGTAAGTTTGGTTTGTCATCGGAGCAGTCAAATACTCTAGCTGAGACATGAGTAAATATTAATTACAAGCTCAACACAAAGAGCAAAGTTATCTTCTCTAAACTAACAAGGCAATCACTTCACACGTGGAGTCTCACCCAACAATCACAAGGAAAAAAACCTGCCAAACAAGTTTCTTCAGCGTCTTCAGTCGTATTCCTCCTTCAGGTTTTAAATTCTCTCAGTCCTTGTGTGTGTTCCTGGTCTCCAAAGTCATTCAGTTTTGAGTGTCCTGTTTTTGTGAGAGTCAGTATCAGGTCTGGAAGTGATTCTGCTCAGTGTGCAGAGCAAATGGGTGACGCCTTTTTTGAGTTTGACTTGCAGTTCAGCCCTGTGCTTGTAGCTCCGCCTTTTATAGCCCGGGGAGGTGACTCACCCTGCTGCTTTTCCACTGTGGGACCTGTGGCACTGACAAGGGCCAAGACCAAGCTGTAGCATTTAAAATACAAATAACCCAAGCTCTATTTCTTAACAGGAAAGTAAGACTCTTAACTAAGGTTAAACTTCAAACACAGAGGTGGAGATATTTCTTTAAGTGATGCAATTCGATCAAAGACTTGCATGCCGTGTTGAGCCCTGACAAGCCCTCTGTGTGAACCAAGTCAGAACAGTCACATACTGATAGCTCAAGCTGATATGACATTTGACAGACAGCCAGTCATATAAGGAAAAAAAACATTATGGAAACTTTTCTTGCAAAGCATACTGCTATTTCCTGGCACAAACTGTGAGAATTAACCATTTTGCTACTCTGAGAGCTTCAGTAAATCCCAGAAGCTACTGTGTGACTTACAGTTTCTCATGAATGGCAGCTTTGGGGTGTCTCAGCTCTTTGCTCTCTGGCTCAGTGTCACCGTTTTAAACTGTACGTCTCCTCCACACATGCTAAAAATGTAAGGGGATATTCAGAGCGATATTCTCCTCAGAGTACGCAGATGTGGATCCCTGGGAATTGATGATAGATGTACATGAATGCATGAGGAGATTGACATAGTGCTGCTGTCAGTGGTTTCTACTATGTAAGGAAAAGTAAATGAGTTTGCATGGAATGTTGCGTCCTAAGGGAGGAGGATTTCTTTCAGGGAGGGGGAAAAGGGGTTAGCCCTAGGCCTCACACTCGCTATACGCTGTGCATGCCTCGAACTTTGCATGCTTCAAACTCCTTCTCCACTTCAGCTACAAGTCCAGACAAGCTCATAAGTTTGAGACACGTTTTAGAAATGTGGCGAGGACATGACCTTTTTTCAGATCAGGTTCATGATTTACTGTAAAGGCCACCTTTACACACGATTAGGTCTGAGAAATGTTAACCTAATTAGCACAGTTATAGTGCCTGAATTATAAATCTTCGTGTCTATTTTGTTTGCTGTCCGAGTCACAGAAAAGTTTTACTGCTTTATTGCTGGATAAGGTATCTGAATTTGTTTGCTTTGATCTAGTTAGATTTACACTGAGTGATCCTTGATTTAATCTATCTTGTCTCAGACTTGGCCTTGTCAGATGAGTATCTTTTCTGTGCTGCTCTTTTTTTTTTTAACTGATCCTTGACCTCCCATTCCTCTCCTGTGCTCCCTCCTCAGACAATGATTTAATTGTATGTTGGGTTACTCAGTCAACTATGCAGTGGATCAAGGTGTAATTAATTGATGCCACCTTACATGCTCCACCCACCCAAACACTGTTGCGGAACAAATTAACCCCCTCATGGCAATGGGACCCCCCGATAGCGGTGGCTCCCCCTGCAGGAAAATACACCATGCCACACTCAGGAATGGCCCGAAGAACTAAACTCAAGGCACCAACCTGGCCTCTGAATTCCCCAGATCCAGATCTGATCAAGTGTCTCTAGGACGTGCTTGTACCCCACCTCGCAACCCACAGGACCCAAATGATTATGATTATGATTATTGTGAATATTTAAATAGAGCAAGACTCCGAGAAGTGTAGCTTTGCAGCGTCAGAGGAAAATCTGTCAGTCAAAATAACAATCAGATCACTATACTCAGTTTGTCAAGCCAACCTGTGACCCACTAACACTTACTGTAAAGTTGTACCTGCTGTTATAACTCACAGTGGTGTAGAATTTTTCTCACACTGTCATCCATACTATCTCACAGGAGGCTGAGATGTTTGGCACTCATCCAGTCACATACTTTTGATTTCCAGCTTGCACACAGCGAAGCTTTCCTTCACCTCCTATCCTGGAGATTCACTCCTTTCTCTGCCTTAAAATATTGTATCATAAAGAGAAGGTTCACCTCAAAATAAAAAAAAATAAAAATCTCTTATTTGCAGTAGATTTCTGGAAAGAGACATTGCTGTTGAGTTTTTCAAATGTATTTTTGGCACTTTGAACACCACAAGCCCAGTGCCATCTTATTCCATTATATCAGAGAGAAGGCAGACATCTCTACAGCCGATATCTCCAACACTCGGCAACTCACATCAAAACAATCTAGATTGATAAATAGCACTGCAGGGAAGAGGAAAATGGCTATTTTTGATGTTGGGGTGAACTGTCCCTTTAAAGTTTGTCCTGCCTTCATGTCTACCATTCAGATATATTTAGATCCAAAGAAGAGACAACACAGCAAAGGCACTCACCTACCACCACAGGGACTCACCAGACTGTGCACAGAGATGGAGACCAGGACCCAGTCAGCCTCTCTGCTGACCCTGAAGACAGGTACTCAGACGGCTGGCCTACAACTCTGGAGGCTTTTCATTTGTTACGTGTAAACCTACTTGGACTGTACATACTATAAGGCAGAACATGTGTCCCACTTCTTTGTTATCTTAAAGGGGAACTTTCCATATTTTCTATCAGATATATCAGTGATTCCCAACCTGGGGGTCCTGACCCCCACAAAAATCCCCAAAGCCTTATAGAGGGTCGTGTGGCTTTCTTGTTTTTAGGGGCAGGGTTCAACGCTAAGGTTTTTTTTCACTTGCCCAGTCAGGCAAGTTGGTCAGAGATCTACTTGCCCAAAGTCAGTTTTTACTTGCCCTATGAAAATTGTTTAATTTAAGCAGCTATCAAATAACAAAGACTGCAGTTATTTTCATGTTATGTAATCTTTATTCACAGTGTATTTATTAATTAAAACAACATACGTCATGTATTGTAGCTTAATTCCTACACAAATATGACAGTGTCAGGGCTTAAAGTGAAAAATGTGTCAATCATTCTCTGTCTATAATTTTGCGCCCTATTTGAGCCATGCCCACCTCTATTTATTTTTCACCCCTCTCTCCAGTTCTGCAGGTTTAATATACTTTGCTTCCATCTCTCTGCCCTGCTCTACTGTACTTCAACGCTACTTAGCTCTCTCTCTACTCTACCAGTAGACTACCACATCCACCTGTTGCACAAAACGCACACAGCAGTGTTTCCCCTAGGATGGAGTTGTAGCAGTGGAGGTGAAGCACACACATGAAAAATAATTTTCACATGCGTGAAAGTTTTTTGTATGCTTGCAAAGCACAGCCTGCTGGGATGTTTCTATGTATCTACTGGCACCAGAAGGGCTCTCTAGGACTAAGTACATACAGTACATGTGTGCACAGTAATGAGCAGGTGAAACGTCTGTCTAGCTTACATATGAGGTGTCTCAAGATTTAGGAACATACAATTGTATTAATATAATAAAAGTAAAAAGTCACATGACATGCTTGTCATGTTTTGTGCTATGACCTATTTAAATGTTGGAAGTTGTTATTTACGTGACAACGCCTGAACGCAACACAAGCTCAGCAGGAGTGCCGTGCTACACTGCTCGGAGTGCAGCATGTTTGTCTGTGCGTAACAGCAGTCTGTTGGTGGTTATTTACACACTGTCCATAACAATAACTTTGTCAGCTGACAAACTGCACCGGGCTCGGGGTCAGGTTTGGTCAGGAAAATGCGGCCCGAGCCGCTCTAGCGTGCTCACCTGTGTGTGTGGCGGAATTCCACCGTGCGCGATACAGAGAGCAGAGGAGAATTGTTAACGTGTGACCGTGTAGAGACAGAAATGACACAATGACATAACACCATAAATAGTATATTGTTATGTTATTATATGAAGTGTCCGTCGCGCAAAATAATATCAATGGGGGCTGTGGGCAGGACATTATTACACAGCGTGTGGCTGTGACTTCAGGCAGAGAGACCGCTGCATCAGAGCCGAAGAGCACGTTTTAAAATACATTTATTTTATCAATTAGTTATTAACTTGTACTATTTTTAGCAACAACAACAAGTGAGTTGTTAGTTTACATGCCTGACCGTGAGTTTTACTTGCCCCGGGCAATTGGGCAATCCTTATTGTTGAGCCCTGAGGGGTGTATGAAACCTGTTTGAATGTGCAGGTCCATTTACCAAAATGAGCATACTAGGTCTCCTCTTCTTTGATATTATTTGATTGTTTTCTTTTACTTATATTTCCAAGTATAATTTAGTTGTTCTTTTTTCTGGCACCAAGGCTGATCAGATCTGCTTTGAGGGAGGAAGAGACCTTCGGGGAGCGTGTAGAGGAACATCTGAAAGTGCATGAAATCTCTGAGCCAAAACAGCTGCAGGTAAATTACATAATAGTATAGTATATAGAGTACTGTACTGTGGCATAGTGTCTTGGCATATTAAACTTCACCTAGATGACCTTCAGCTACATAACAAACAACAAAAACAAGAAGAAACATCAAATCACCAAACACAAAGAATGACAGGATATATACATATATTTGCATTGCTGTTCTAAAAATATGGAATACAGTTTGTTTGGATAGCATTACATTAACATAAAAAGTCTTAACTAATATTTCGACATATTTAACAGCTCATATAAGGCCTACAGAACAGAGCTATGACCATGTAATAAGACAAAAAGGAAAAACATTTTTAGTCGAGTTGTAATGAACTGAAATGTCATTTTGTCGGTCATAGTTTTCTTTTATGGCGCCATCCTGTGTTGAGCCTACTATTGCCATTTTGATCACAAATCATATGAATTGGGGAGGAAGGGACAATCCATTGGAATCCAGCTTAACTTTTGACTGGCAAATTATTGCAAGCTGTACATAACCAGTTTTACTCCTCCAATAAAATTTAAGGTAGCCCACATAGGGAAATGGCTGAAATGTGTTCTATCAAATGTCATGCATGTCTCTCTGAGGAGTTTTCTTTAATCAGTCTTTATTCTTTCAGAACCGCAGTGGGATGACGACAGAGAGATGTCACTACATGCAGGAGGATGAGGGCATTTCCAGGATGGACAGAAATAATTTGAAGGTCACTGATCAGCAGGAGGTCCGGAGGAGGGCTTCCCTCAGCCTGCAGCAGCCCAGCAGGAAGTTAACCTCCGACATCCAGAGACGCTCCTCTGCCCCTTCTACGGTCTTTAAAGATGACGGAACGCAGCTTGAAACCTTCCAGTCTCTGAACTTTCAGCCTGAGCATAGCCGAGAGTTTGGGACTTTACAAGACCTTAGTTCTGGTTCATGTAATTCTCAGACACCAGAGATCCAGCCTCAGGCTGATGTCTTTTCTCTGGTCTGCGGCCAAGAGCAAACTTACGCCAACACTCCTTTCATGCCCCAACCTGAAACTCCACCTTTGGAAGGACAACAGATCACTGATACTCCTGCAGTAATTGACAGGGAAGAGGAACTTAGACAGCTACATGAAGGAAAGTCAAGAGAAGAATTCCATTTGGAAGAAAAAGAAAACATTGATAACCCTCATTTAAGAAAGACAGAATGCAGAATTAATCCATCACTGTCTGAGCCGACACCCTCCGTTGGCAAGTCTTTCAGAGAAAAGAGGCTGAAGCACCAAGAAATGGAAAACATGGGTGAAACTGCAGGAAAGATTGTTGAAGAAGAGGAGGTGAAAGGTCTGTTTGAATTCACAGCACCTCATGGACAAATGGCTGTGAGCTCATGTAGTGCCACCTCAGACAATCTATGGGAACAACCCCTGCAGCAGAACAACATACATTTCAACATTTCCCCCTGTTTTAGGGACAACAGAGTGTCCCCCCGGACCAGGAGAAATCAGGAAGTTATTGTTAGTTTTAAGACCGTGAGCGACCACATGGAGAGAGTCTCAAGCTTTAACATGGAAACTCTATCCACAGGCTGTGATGAAACAAAAACACATTTTCATCTCTGCCAGTGCAACAAGTCGAGACCAGGAAGCAGCGCAGGCTCAAACTTGGTCAACGGTCAGAAACAAGTTAGGACAACAACAGCAGCATTTTGTCTTTGTGTGCCAAGCAACACAAGTCAAGTCCCGACACCTCTGGAGCTCAGTACATTTCCCATGCATTCCACTAAAAGAAGCACCACTGGTAGTGGTAGTGGCAGTGAGGATGACGATAACCCACCATCCCAGTGTCACCAGTTTCCCAAGCTCCCATCCCCTCCTCCCTGCCTTGGCCTCCAGGATTCCCATTTAAACCTTTCAGAGGATGATTATGGCAGCGAGGCTGATGAGGAATGGATGTTCCCGGGGAGCCAAAAACAGGACCAGTGTCTTGGATCTGGATTAGGGCCCCATCAGCAGTCCTCTTCTTCCATCTCCAACAAAGATGATAAAACTCAGGATTATTCTAATGGTAATTTTGACATATATGACACGTTATTCAGGTCTGGTTTTCATATTTTTCACTGAATCTGCATCTTAAAATAATTTTCATGGATCAAAATTCATTTTTTAGTGCTTCCTCCACGATTCAGTTCTTTTAATTAGTGTTTTTATCTATTATCAATGAATATTGACATACTGATATTGACTCCGTATGCCATACTCTGATCTTGTACTCAAGTAAAAGCAATACCACAGTGAAAAAACCCTCTATTCAAATTAGAAGTCCTCCATTCAACATTTTACCAAAGTAAAAGTACATAAGTATTACCACAAAAATACACTTAAAGTACCAAAAGTAAAAGTACTCATCATGCAGAATGCAGAGGTGGGACCAAGTCATTGTTTTGCAAGTCACAAGTAAGTCTCAAGTCAAGACAGGCAAATCTGAGTCAAGTCCCAAGTTAAGATTGACAAGTCCCAAGTCAAGTCCAATATTCTTAACTTTGAGTTTTGAGTCCTACACAAGTCATAGTCATCCCTTCCCCAAATGTAATGCCACATTAACAAAAGAATAATTATTTATTAAGTTTACCAAAATCATGAATGCTTTTAAAAATTGTATTTTATTTGTAAAGATGAGTTCGTCAAAACAGTTGTGACTGAACTTAATGATTTTTTATGCTTCTGTCCTGTCTTGCTGTATTTAACTCATCTAACACTGGAAAAATGTCTAAAACTCTAAGTCTCAAATTGGCTTGGGGGAGGTATCAAGTGTTTTCAAGTCAAAAGTTTCAAGTCCAAGTGAAGTCACATATCATTGGTATTAAAGTCAAGTCAAGTCAAGTTTCAAATCTTTTTTTTTTTTTTTTTTTTTTGATAAAGTCATCAAATGTGTGATTCGAGTCCACGTCATGTGACTCGAGCCAACACCCCTGGCAGAATGTAATCTCTACTTTATAAACTACTCTATATACTGTTGGGTAGTTTAATCTCTAATATGACATCATAGTCCTTTCTTGATTATATCTTTAAATAATCTGGAAAGCAAAGTAACTGTAGCAGTGAGACAAATGTAGTGAAGTAAAAAAATACAATTTTTACCTCTCGAACTTCTGAGGTACTTGAATTTTACTGAAGTAAAGAACTAGTACCTCAAAACTGTACTTACAGTACAGTACTTGAGTAAATGTACTTAGTCACTTTACACCACTGCAAAGCGCATACAGGACTCTATTTTTTAAGTGCACCATCCTCAGTGTTTTCAGTGCACTTTTGGTAATTTTGTGACCAGACCCAACACACCTGGGGTGCAGTTACATAGAGGATGGGACCAGAGAGAATACATCATCAGACATTACAGGTGGGGTTGTTAGAGGCTCTTTGTCCTCAGAGGAGACTAGTGGTCTGGCAAGTGTAGAGTTTTGAATATGAAAATATGAAACAAAATCCAGTCCTCATTATATGCAAAAAAATATGTTAAAAAGTTTTTCTGAACCTTAAAGTCACATGCGATATTGTGAACATATTCTTGAAGTCCAGTTTCACTCAATAATGTTTTGTTTGCTGCTACTTTCACTTGTTTGTGTTAAGGATACAAAACCTCAAAGTTTACAGATAATTACCATAATTCTGCATCTTAAAAGTCTCTTCTGTGTAATTGTTTCATATTAGGAGGTCAGAAAAGGATGACTATACGGTCACTGAGACCAGAAAGAAAATCTGATGGTACAGATGTAACAAAAATGGCACAAACATCAAGAGGACTTCTAAGGTAAAAAACAGCTTCTGTTTTTTTCTTTTCTGTTTTTGTCACATGTTACTGTATCACCTCATCTCAATCTGCCACATCTAAGCGGCACTGCCTTGGCTCAGGAAGTAGGTTTCTGCCATTTTTTATCAGTAAAGCACAGTGTCAGCTTAAACTTCCTTTCTGGCTTATCATCGTATTTCTTTCTATAGAACGCACGCACACAAATCAATAAGATAACAAAATGCTAGTACTCTACATTTTGTCCTGTTTCAGCAGCAATAATAGAAGTTTTCTTGACACTGCAGTGCTCGAATGTCCCTGTTTAACTATTAGATGTATTGCCTTGACATTTGGTACAGACACTCATGTTGCCTGACTTTTAATAACTTTGTGATCCCACAACCTTTTATTGAGCACCATTATCAGGTCAAGTGTTTAATTTGTGTGACCGAAAATACCTGCAAACCTAACATTATTCCAATCAGCCTCAGCTGTACTTTGTGTTCAGTGCAAATAAGCAAATGCTATCACACTAACATGCTAAACTAAGGTGGTGAACTTGATGAACTGTAGACTCTTGGTCTTGTTTTATTGTTTCTAATGCTTCGTATAAATCCTAAATTGCTCTGTTTACATGCAGAGAAAAACTAGATCAGAGTGATAAACTGAAGAGGCCCTGCAGAGGCGATGACGTCCTCTCGGACACAGAAGCGAATCAGCACATGAGAAATCAACACAGTCTGCACAAACTGGAAACCAGTGAAGTCCAGGTCGGTTTTTAGCAGGAGGAAATGCGACTTTATGTCAGACAATATGGGTTAGGAGTAGACTGTTTGGATTTGATTCTAGCTTCAATATAAAATAGGATCATTTCCACCATATCCTGTATATAAAAATGGACAACACGTCTCCACTGCCTCCCACTGTACAAAAATGAAGCCAAAATATAATTTTACATTGGTGATGTCATTTGGAGCCAGATGCTGCGTTCTGTTTGCTTCAGATGTTGGAAGTTGGAGCTGGAAGTGACCTCACACCCGAGTTAATGACAGTCCAGTACAACAATTTGCAAAAACCCAGATGTTGTAAGCAATATCCATTCAAGCCTGATTAGCCACTGTTAGCAATTCCAGTTTATAAGAACTAATACACTGTATTTTGCATATACAAACACTGTAGCAACATGGCCACAGATAGAAGTTGGACAGGACTGTGTGTATGACTGATTTAGTGTGACACAAGTAAGATACTGTATAAGTGCTAACAAACAGTATATTTCTACAGCTGTCACTACTGTTGATGTGTGGAGCAGCCATATTGGATTTTGAGGTCAGGGTTGGATAGGTTCTTCCAGCTTTTCGAGATGAAAAAATCCAACTTCAGGGGATGTTTGAGTTGAAATTTCTGAGTGGGAACTTGAAAATTCTGACTTCCCATGGAACACATCAAGAGTCCGCACAGTAAAGATCTTAATGGCATTGAGTTCCTGCCCATACACTCGTCCAACCAATCACAAACACCGCCATTGATTGCAAGCAAATCGATTGGCACACCCAGCTGTCGATCATGACATCAGACACCCAAACAACCAACACTTTTTGTAACATCAAATAACTAATTCAAAGAGAACTTGAAAAAACAGTCCTTGACGCCAGGTATCAGTACACTTGAGGCACCGCCCATTCCTGCTACCCGGCACACAATGCACCAGACCTTGATTTCTGTCCCTGCGCATAGTGTGCCCATGGGGTGTTGGTTTCATGTTATTTTTTTGGGCTGAGCCCGACCAGGCCCCATGATCTTCTTGGTAGGAGGCCCCGGGCAGACCCAGAACACGCTGGGGGGTTACATATATTATCTGGTCTGGGAACGCCTTGGGGTCCCCCAGGAGGAGCTGGAAAGCGTTGCTGGGGAGAGGGACATCTGGGGTGCTTTGCTTGGCTTGCTGCTCCGGTGACACGGCCCCGGATAAGCGGATGAAAATGGATGGATGGAATGGACTTTAAAAAACTGTTTAAAATATATCAGAATGAGAAAATCTACCTGAAATGACAACAAACTGTCTTTGGGAGAGTTTAAAGTCCGTGTAAAGCAGCAAAAAATGTGTTATAAGTTTGTCACATCACCAAAATATGTGTCATTAATCAAAGAGCCAAATTTGAAAGATTACAAAAATCGCTAAGTCTATAAAATTAGCTCTCAAAATAATGGAAAAGCAAGCACTTCTCTCTGCTGTGAAACGCTGGGGGCGTGTCTGGAGGGGTATGTCTGCAGCCTCTTGTGTCTCATGACTCCAGGCTGCAGCCATTCAGGCCACACCAACTCGCAAGAGGGAAGCACCTTCCGTGTACTGTACGTGAACGTAACCCCGCACCAGCGGGCGGAACGGGAGGGTGTAGTCCAGGAAGGGAGAGTGTCGGTTCGGCTCCACTGACTGAAAATATTTTTTCCAGCAGATGTCTTAGTTACAACATGATTGAGCTAACTGGAGTAGTTTCATGTCATATCAGACAACGGGAGGCTTTTAACAGATGACGTCCTGATGTTAGCGTTGCTGCTAGTGTTAGCTGTCACTGTTAGCAGCAGCCACTGATGCTCTCTAGACATCGTGATTTCCCAAAACTGAATAAATACCACACATAGCAACACAAAACTGCTTTGCTAGCTCAATCATGTTGTAACTAAGACATCCGCTGGAAAAAATACTTTTTTCACGGACCGTTTATTGAGTTATTACAGACGCCGCTAACGGCTAATGGCTAACGACTAACAGCTAACGGTTAGCACAGCTAAGCTACGATAACCATGTTATTATTAAAAAACGTGCACACAGAAATAGTAATGTTCGTTCAATCATTGTGTTTATAGACTTTACAAACATCTGCTTCTTCTTCTTCTCTCAATTTATTGGCGGATCGCAAACAACTTCCAGGTGCATACCGCCACCTACTGTACAAGAGTGTGTATTTATATTGCTACAGCCTCAGGAGGCGTGTTTGTAGCAGGGATAGCTCCGTTACGTAACGCGGCTATGATTTAAGGCCCGCCCACTAAATCCAGAAAACAGAAACCTAGAAACACAGAAGCCTAGCTCCACAATTCAATTGTAAATGGTTGAAAGGCTATTTTACACATTTTGAGGAATACTTTTATGACCTATTTAATATGTTTAGAAGAAAATAGCAGAATTTGCTTTACACAGACTTTAACTGATGTGTACATGGATTTTTTAGTTCTGAGGGGGCAGGGTTTTGACCTATACTGGAGCCAGGCGCCAAAGGGGCAAATGGAGATGTTTTGGCCTTACTTTTGGGGAGCTGTCCCATCATCCATCTTTATTATGCAGTCTATAGTTTATACTCAGTGTTCCCTACCTCCAACACTGGAGTTCTTTGGCACATGACCTGTACCAGGCTGTAGCAACACATACTTGTTAGTAGGTTAAATTCATTTTTGGTTTCGGTCTTAACAGGTTTTGTTGACAGTAATAAAAAGATAAAACAAGGCGTGCATGTTCTCCAAGCTGCAAAAATATTGATTTGGCAGCTGTTATGCCACAGTGTTGCTTCACAAACGGCCCAAGTGTTTCTCATGACATCATTGGCCTGTTTCACAACATCACCCCTCCCCCCAAGTTGCATACACACATTTGATTGCAACTCACGTGACAGATTGGAGGTCAAATGCTTCCTTGGAAAATGACACTTAGCTATGTCAGAGCCATAACTCTGTAATAACTTACTACCTGGCATTTGTGAAAGGCTCCTTGCAGTATTTCCTGAAGTCATGAATACCACCCACACCTACAGCGTGCATGTTGCAGAACTGGTACCACCAGTGTTGCATTGTCATTTGCATTTTGATTTAGATAAGCTTTTTAATGGTAGCACTTCAACAATACTTTCAAGTACCACTTCAGCCTTTCAATACCAGCATTAGTAAATGTGAAACCTACTTCCAGTGGACAACAATAGATTGTGCAATTATTACAGATGGTTTCATGAATGTGAATCAGGGTGCTGCAGGGACGTGATGCAGCACTATATGACTTATGTTGAATTTCCCCAGAAACTAGAAAGGTGTTAGTGTTAATCCTCGTACTGAAAATTAAACTGACGATTCACCCTCTGGCAAGTGTGTGCAGCACATAATTTCCCATTAATTGCCTTAAGTATTTGGACAAGTTGCTGCCTGTTTTTCTCTGATGTCGTTCTTCTACTTGTCATACAGGAAACGATTATAAACGCCGCTATGAAACTGTGTCAGGGGGCGTGGTAGAGGCAGCTCTTATTTGTCTGCCATAGAAACTTACCGACATACCAACAGAGTACAATGCAAACAGTGTCTTTGTAAAGAACAAGAGAGATAAGGCTGCAGGTTAAGTTGTTTTCCAGAGACCTTTAAAGGGTTGCAGGGTGCTTGTGAAGGTTTTAAGTACTTACCAGAAAAAACTATAGCTATATTTCGTAACTAGGCAGCAACAGCGGGTGACAATAGATTCACATCATGTCTTTGAATGTCATGAGTTCATGGGAAAAGACTGAGTCAGCTTTTATGTTACGCAAATCACGAACGAATGAATAATCATCGTGAAGATGTAGAAATCTTCCTCTCAGATGTTCAGCACGTCCACGTTTCTGTTACTGGTGTTTTTTTTCCCCACTGTATGATCATTTTCGAGGCTGCAGGTGGTGGTGCTGCTGAACTGTGTTGCGTGATACTGAAAGGTGTGTCTATTATTTTGTCAAGCCAATTAATATCAGTGAAGGTAGGCTGAGTAACGGAAACACCTGTGTGTGGAGCAAATGATCATAAAGAATCAATCAACACCTCTCTAAAACAGTTTCAACAAAAACAATGTCTTATTAAATCACGTCAATATGTATTTTGTTTCTTGTTAATTGGAACAAAATTAAGCAAGTTAGTAGCACTTGTCACATGTTGAGGATACCTTTTTTTCCCCCCTAAAACTGCAGCATTACTGGACCGGACCAAAGAATTGTGATAATTTTAGACAATAATGCGATTAGACAAAATTGAATCAAAATACATTCATGTGAGGTCAATAAACAGCAGAGCATGGACTTAGCCCAGGGCTATCCATACCCATAGTCAACTCTTAGCCTAGCTAACTTATTTTCACACACACATTGTTAGCCCAGGGCAATACAATTCACACTGCACTTCTGCTATCCCTGGGTCAAATGTCTGTTGGAACACGAAGCTCATGTTAATCTAAAATTCTGTTGTTTAAGTCCATTTTTAGGGGTTAATCCTGCAAAACTGGGGATAACCCGGTTCCGGAGCAGGGCCAGCAAACCCTAGGTTAATGTTGGGGTCAACCCACTTTGAACTTAAATCACTGCCAAGGTGGTCTGGGACGCATTTGACCACTTATCTTTTGTAGTGTAAACATCAATATGTCCTAATGCGAGGACCATCCCTTGTTTTGCCCTATGGAAGGAGACATTGATTTCTGTTGACAGCGATATCTCCAGCTCTACTGACACAAATGCTAACGTGACTAGAAAGCATGCTACAGAGCAGCTAGCAAAAGTGTGGCTGTGATATTTGTGTGCGTGGCAGTAATGAAATCTGAACACAAGTGTTCAGCTGAAGACGCATGACAGGCACAGGTGTGAACAGTGATACGTCTCGGCTGTCTACTTGTGTTCGAATCACTGAAACACACGTTAACGCCAGGTCTTAACAGGTTCTAAGTAGTTCAGGGAACCGTTTATCCACACCTGGAAAACACTCACAGTTGACACATTCGTTTTGACTTTAATTTCCTTGAAACTTTTTCTTGTTTATCCGATGGAGACAGTTGTCATCAGGTGTGATGCAGAGCAGTTAAACACAGAGTGGCGTAAATCTGTGCAAACATTTACAAACATACTCCCACTTCTTCAAGTGAACCTATGAGTCACATACAGAGCTACGTGCACAGGATTATATAGTGTGTTTGTATTCTGGCTCTGTGTGTGTGTGTGTGTGTGTGTGTGTGCAGGCCCTCAGGCAGCAGATGGAGGTGCTTCATCAGCAGTTCAAACAGAAAGAGAGTGATTGGTCCGCAGTTCGACACCAGCTGGAGGAGCTGATCAGCGAGTATGCTGAGCTGAGGAAGACACTAACAGTTACGCCACAGTGCCGCTCCGTGGCCAATCAATGTACTGCACAAACACAAACTGAACACCTGGAGGGACAGATGGAGGTAAAATATACTGTAGTGGTGGAATGTAACTAAGTACTTTTACTCAAGTACTGTACTTAAGTAGAAACTTGAGGTACTTGTACTTTGCTTGAGTCTTTACTTTTCATGCCATATTATACATCTCAGTAGCAAATATTGTACTGTTTACATTTTTTTAAGTTACTAGTTACTTGTCAAATTAAGATTTTTGCATACAAAACACACAAAGAGCTTATAAAATAATCAAACAACATGACAGTTTATACAAGTCCAGCTGCAATGATTTGTCAATTGACAGAAAATTGATTGGCAGTTATTTTGATAATCGTACAAACGGTGTTTCCTGGGAAAACTTTATGTGGTTCAAGCTTCATGAATGTGAGGAATTGCTGCTTTTACTTTAAACTACTCAATTTATTTTTATTAATGTTAAACATTGTACTGTTGGTTGGACAAAACACACATTGTGAAGGCGTCACTTTGGGCTCATGGCTCAACCGATTAATAGTGAAAATAATCAGTTTTGTCCATAATGAATATAAACATGACTTAATGGATCAAAATAAGCTCTACTTAAACTAACTCCAACAGTAAAATCCCTGCTTTCATATTAATGCATGAGTTATAATCTAATGATACATTATAGTACAGTCACAGGGGACATTATTCATAGTTTCCGGATTAAACTTACATCCTCTGACAAAAGTTCTCACCACGTGTTACACCCGCAAACGTAATAACAGCCCTCAAACGTAATAAACCACAAATGTAATGCAGATCTGCAGCTTTGAATGTAATAATCCCTCAAATGTAATAAATTTCCCACACACGTAATAGCAGCTGCCCACTACAAATGTAACATTTTCCGCAAATGTAATAACTATTACATTTGCAGGAAATTATTACATATGTGGGAAGGTGAAAATCTAAACTGTAATAACTTCCCACAAATGTAATATGAAACTGAATAATCTTTGTGGTTGTTGTTGTTTGTTTACTTATACACCTGCCAACAGTGATGCGTGTGTTGACAAGCAACCCGCAGGTCAGGTGGGGCGGGTCAGAAAGTGACAGAGCAGCGTTCTGAGTAAGTTAGAAATAACTTACAGAAACACACACACACTGGTCATTCCTTATCAGTTCACAGAATTACTCTGTGGCAGCAAATATGTTGTTTAATTGGATTTATTTTATTTTATTCTGCCTCTTGTTAATACGGATTTAATGGGAAATTTAAGTTTAGAAGTGTGAAAGGGGGAGAGAGAGAGAGAGAGAGAGAGGGGACGACATGCAGCAAAGGGCCACAGGTTGGACTCGAACCCAGACCGCTGCAGCAGCAGCCTTATTCATGGGGCGCCTGCTCCACTAATCCACCGACACCCCTCACCGCATGACTTTTACTTGTGGCCGTATCTTTACGATGTTGTTTTAGTACTTTTCCTTAAGAATCTGGCTACTTCCTCTTTCACTGTAATGTTGTGTGAACTGTGTGTTGCATAAACGAGAGTGACACAGCATTGGATGTGATGACATCGAAAACATGCTCACTCAGCACTGTGTTGCCACATGTTCACAGCTCACAATTATTTAAGAGAGAACAACATGACATGAACATGCCCTTACAAAAAATTTTCCAGTAACACAGAACGGTTCGGGATTAATCATTTTTCGCTCGTATGCCCATTTCTTGTCATTTCAGTCATCTTACGACATGCACTATAACAGAGTTTTGGGAACAATTCTGAGAACCTATCAAACTGCATTATGGCTGTGGCTGTTGCAGCAGTCGAAGTTCTTGAGCATGGTGGGAATAGTAAGAGGCAAGAGAAGCAGCCAGATGAGGATCATTGTGGCACTTGTACTTTACTTAAGTTTTTCTATTTTATGCAGTTTGATACTTCCACTTCACCACATCTCAGGCAAATATTGTACTTTTGTGCCGCTATATTTTTCTAACAGCTTTAGTTACTTTTGGGATTACATTTTTTCATACCCTTCATGTCCAGTGGACTTGTACTTGGAGTTTTAGTACTTTTACTTAAATAGAGGATCTGAATACTTGTTCCACCACTGGTCTTCTATTTAGGTCACAAATCCCACATAGTCAAATCCACTTTTTCAGTATAATCCACCCTGAACTGTTTTCCCTTTCAATATACTTTTATCATAATATCTCAGGTGTGTTGTATTGTGAAGAAATACAGTCCATTTCAAAACATATCTGTGAACACTTCATATCTACAGAAGTGTTGACATTTAGATAAATAGCAGCCTCAAGCACTCAGAGCTATGGCCCATTAGTCCATTTCATTTTAATGCTGTGTAAATCTCATTGGTATCAAATTATTCAAGTATATAATACACCATTAAGTGGTCTTTAAGCACCCTGGCAATAATTTATGAGGACGGACAAAAGATGGTGTCAAAGCGCTGACTAACCTCATTACATGTTGATGAAGTGCAAGTCGATATGCTCCCTGTGCCAGTTCTGTCACTGCCTAAACTTGATTTTACCATCCTATCTTCAAGGCTTACTACCATGTGTGGAAATAATTTGGGGTGATAGGGATAATATTTCAAATAAATACGCCTAATAAACTTATTTTCGTATTTAAGATGTATGTTTTCAATCAATCAATCAATCAAGCTCATGATTACTTGCTAATGCGGCTTGTAGAAATGAGATTTAAATTGAAAACTGCATGATACTTGTCACTATTTTGATAATTTTGTACTGATAACAATTTCTTTATCTCCTGAGACGGAGCAGCTTCTCTCTAACGGGTGCAGCTTGGTGACTCTCAGTAACGGGACAAGGAAAGTTACCTCTGCAGACCAGAAGACAAAAACAGTCACATTCTTCAATGGAGACATCAAGCACATTTTGGAAGATGGGAAAGTGGTGAGCTCTGTGGCCGCCTGATCAATGATGTTGATGTCTTTATTCTTTATTTGTATCACTAAGATCATGCACGTGTGTTACAGGTTTATTACTACGCTGGTTCACAGACAACACATACCACCCACCCAAGTGGTCTGGAGGTCCTTCACTTCCCCAACAAGCAGATTGGTAGGAGAAAAATCTATATTATATATTCCTCACCTTTAAGGGGCCATAAGTTGTATTTTTATAATAGCAATGTATCAAGTGACAATGTGAAGAAGTCTCTCATTGTGATTTTCACCTGTATCTGGAGATCCCCTTTGTGGCTCTGTGCATCTTTATAGTCTCAGCTCATTGTTTATCTGTCTAGATTGTAACTGTACTGTTTTGGTTCACTATCACTGCTCTCATAACGTTATTTTATAGCCATAGCAGGCAGCTGTTGTCAGTTAACAAGTTGTAAAATCCCCTCTGTTCACCATCTGCTCAGCAGCAAACATCAGGCAGACACAGTTAGCGACTAGCTGGTGAACATAGTTGAGCATTTATTAGCTAAAAAGCCAAATATTTCATTTAGGCGTTGGTGGAGACCAAAATAGAGTTTTAAGAGAGTAAGTATTGGACTAACATTCATTATCATTTATCAGGTGGGCAGACACATGACCCCAAAAGTGTAAAAAAAAAAAAAAAGCAACTGCTTGCTAATAAGTTCATCATTTCAACTTAATTGCGACAAAAAATATCACTTATTGGTTTAATATCGACAGTTTTCAAAATATAGATATAATGATAATATAGAAGACATATTTACAAATAATTTAATTCATACTTGAGTTAAATCTCATATCTCTCTGATTATGATTTACTGACAGACTGGCACACTGACAACAGTACATATCAGGTAAAACGTTTTATTACTGTTGGTTAACATCTCTGACAGAAAATTGAAAAAGTTTACAGACTCCAGTTATGTCTACAGCTCATAGTATAGTCTTTCATTTATAATATGTCTCCTTTTGTAACAGAGAAGCGACACCCTGGGGGGAAGAGAGAGATCTTATTTCCAGACCAGACCATCAAGTATTTGGAGCCTGACGGCAGCGAGAGGACAATCTACTCTGATGGCACCATCGTTCAGCGTTCACCGTAAGACTGAAGTCGGTGCTTTGTTTTAGAATCAGCTTCAGGGTGTCTGCAGGGTCAGAAAACTTAGACTGACTAGACTGTCACTGAAGTGGCAGCTAACAGGTATCCTCATAAATAAATAAACAATATTACTACACCATGAGGTAATCAGTAAGAGGACACAATGGAATTTTGATATAAAAATCTTAACGCATGGTTGAGAGGATGGAAAAATCAACTTGATCGTCACTGTCTGACAGTGTCATATTCTTTAGTCTCTGTTTTTTGCATAATTTTCTACACACGTAAAATTTTCCATATTTAGTATGTTTGGAAACTCTGAGCTCTCCACTAGAATTTAAAATAAACTGGCTTTGAACAAAGTATGGCCACATAGTATGAGAATGTAATCTCAACATGTCAATGTAATAATCGCTAGGTCAGTGGGGTTTATGCAGATGAAAATAATTTTTAAAATTATATATTTGTAATGTTTTCCTTTATGATTGAATGTGGAGTATCGCCATAACAGTATGTTAAGCAACAATAACTTGTTTCTGTTGACCCAGAAACAGCCCTAGAATTGCCATCACCAAACCCACCAGACTCCATTTAAATAAACAATAATTTTAGTGTGTACAGAGCCAGCATATTGTCATGTCTAACTAGGTGAATCAAGGGTTTATTTCAACCAAACCAGAGTTAGTGATTTTTGGAACAGTGGAAAAAGACGATCTAAGATGGTTTTGTGAGTTTCATTTTGCTTGTGTTGACTTTGAATGAAGTGTGTTTTACGATGATAAAATTAGTTTTTAAATGGAGTTTGGTCGGTTGGACGATGGCATTTTTTGGGCTGTTTCTGGTTTAACAAAAAGAATCTTACTTTTCCACGAAAAAGGTCCATCTCTGTAGCAATCCTTAATACTGTTGTCAGACAATTAGTATAATATTTTGAGCCTGTTAGTGGGCAAAACAAGCACTTTTAGTGGATGTAAATTGATGGTGCACAATTGCCCCCAAGTGATTACATTGCAGCCTGTTTTGCCGCAGCTGCCTGCCGCAGTTTTGTTCAAAACTGGACCAGTTTCATAAATTGTTGTTCCCATTAGTCACTTAGACACAAAAACACAGGAAAATAGGGTCCAGGCTGAAAAATACAGAACTTTCCCTTTAAAGAAGTAGTTTGTTCATTCTTCTGTCTGGATCATCCTCTCATCCAGGTCAGGTGAAAAGATGGTCGAATTCCCCAATGGTCAGAGAGAGATCCACACCTCCCAGTACAAGAGAAGAGAATATCCTGATGGGACAGTTAAGACCATCTACCCCAGTGGACGACAGGAAACCAAGTACGCATCAGGCAGAGTACGCATCAAGGCAAAGGACAAAGTTACCATCAGACATTTTAAATGAATGTGTATATTTATATTTGTAAGTGTGAGATGGAGAATGGTGTGTGTGTTCAGGGATATAGTATTGGTAGGAAATAACCTTTTGCAATATGGTCCAAACAGTGATCAGTAAACCAGTGATCAGAAATTAGAGATGTTTTTACATTGTAGATCTAACTTTGTATTTTATCCTCATGTAGCAAGTAATGCATTACTATTACTTTAAAAGAATGACTGACAAGTGGTTTCACAATGATTCTATACAATTATGAGCACTTTTCCACATGCTGTTGTAAACACTAAGGGGGAATTCGTAAAGAAACACCCTTGTACTGTAAAAGAAGATGGCTTGATTGCTAGAAAGTTACCCCAACTCTCTGAAGATGATAACAGTTTTCACTGTAACTGCATGTAGCTATTAGCATTGATCACTGAGCCTCATTTGCATTAAAAGGATCAACTTTAGCACCACATTAATGCATATTTACTTATTTAAACAGAGACGCTATTTGCTTTGCAGCGGAGTTAGGTGTGCATTACTCTTTGCGGGTGCTTTTCTTTTTATTTGCACAGGTTGAGCAGCCACACAAACCTTTTGGGAATTCACCCCTGAGTGTCTGGAAGACTTTTCCTGAGAAAATACTTTGGCGTTCAGGTGTGATATGTTACACTTTCTTAGATGTAAAAGAAACTGACAAGAAAATCTAAGGAAAAAAGTCAGGGCTTAGCAACAAATCCAAAAAGAATG
Organism: Epinephelus fuscoguttatus; assembly: GCF_011397635.1. Lineage (NCBI taxonomy): Eukaryota > Metazoa > Chordata > Actinopteri > Perciformes > Serranidae > Epinephelus > Epinephelus fuscoguttatus. The sequence goes on along the minus strand of NC_064762.1, from coordinate 29,283,746 downwards.
AAACGCCTCTCAAGTGGGTTTGAAGCATTGACTGAGCAGCGGAGGGTCCTTTGGCCCCCACAACAGTGAATCAAAATCTTCCTCACCACCTATCTCCGCCTGTTTTCTCTTCAACTTCCTGCCCATTGTAGCCAGCTGAGCAGTGAGCTTGTGTAGCTCCTGTATGACTATCTTAACATCCAGTTCATGCTGTGAGGCCCTCAGAGTGGCCGCATTAAAAGGGAATGTCCGAATGAAGTCTCCAACTCTGAGCGGAGGGATATGTTGTCCATTCAGTGCTGTGGATCTCTCCATCCTTACTGGTCTGTGATTCCCACTGTGAAACAATCACAACATTTGTTTGTTATGGTATAAAATCAGTGGACTTTTTGAAAAGCCAGTTTCTTTACACAAAATACCAGCCAATAGCTGTTTGAATCAGGACACTTAATTCACAATTTTCAAGCCATGAAATGTCTTCTCAGCATAATGCCCAACATTTGGTCTTTGGACAAGCTTCCAAATAACATTTTAGTCAAGAAAAATGAAAAGTCAACACTTAAACCAAGAATGATGTAATAATAATAGTGATTTCAATAGGGGTAGAAGATGTAAGCCACAAACAGATGTTTCTACACACCGCCCCCTGCTGATTTTGACAGTGATTGCTCTGATTAACACATTTATACCAAAAGAGGCTACATGTATCATGATTTACTGGAAGATAGCAAGCAATTATTTGGGAAAAAAGACACTCAGCACCCCTGTATAGCTTGAAATGGAATGATCCTTTGTTTTATAACCACATTTTCTGAGGCAGCGACAATTCTACGGTGAGATTGGCAGCGGAATCAGGCTGCTTAGATCGAATCATCAATTAGTTAACTATTCAGGGTCATCCCTAGATTTTAATTCATTAATGCATACTTGATTAAAATGTCTCTTTAATACAGGTGAAGATCTTTCTTGCAGACAAGCATTACTACACGGAATTTCTACAACAGCACCGTATATACCTGTAAATGTTAGGGAGCTTGCAGGACACAGCCGGGCATCTGAGTCCCACCCCGTTGACCGGGATATCTTGTATCAAAGAGGAAACGTCTGTCTCTCCTGAGAGCTCTATCTCAGCTTCTGTTTCAGTGTTGTCATGGTTTGTAACCTCAGACACATGGAGACTCCTGTTGTCTGTCAGCCACGGTGCAGGAGCTGGAACCGTCTGTCTGTTTACAGCTGACACGTTTGTCCTTGAATGCGGGCCGAGTATCATGTTTAAGGTCTTTTTGGTGTGGGTTTTGTTGACTGTGGTGTTAACTATTCTGCTGCTGGTGGCATATATCTTGTTTAAGTCAACAGGGGGAAGATGTCTTTGGTATTCGGCTACAAAAGCATGTTGTCTGGATCGTCTTAGGCTCATCTTTTTAGGCTGGTGATGAGTTTTTATTAGAGGGAGTATCTGAGAGGACTGGCTACCACTCCTTTGCTTCTGAAATTTGGTTTCTTTTAACTTGGAGGGGTGGTTAGCATCAAAACAAGGCTGCTTGTACCCTTGTCTCTGATAAGCCTTCTCTCTCAAACTGTCAATCAATGTATAGTTCATCAAGTCAATCAGATCGCTGATTAGCCCTTTCTTCACAGTAATATCTGCTTGGCAGTCCAGAGTCAATGCAGGGCTGTAGTTGACCTCCAGCAGCCAAGGTTTAAACTTGACGTCAATCAGGATGTCAAAGCCAAACAGCTCCACACAGTTTGGACATGAGGGGACAGAGGAAGCGATGGTGAGGAGGGTCAGAGTGACGATGTTGCTGATTCTCTGCCACAGAAGAAGCTCATTGATGTCTTGGCTGTGGAGAAAATGCCTAAACTTGCTCATGGTCCACTTGCATCCTTGGCCCACTCGCTCTTTCTCAGTCTTGTAGAAGGGGCCAAACTTATTGATGCTGGTGTTGGTGAGATGAGCGTACAGATTATGCAGAGATGACAGGTTGTACTTCTCAGTGGCGAAGCGCACCAGGCCTTCTTGATGGATGTAAACAGTCAGCGGATGGAAGCTCTTTACACACGCATAGATCCTCAGGTCAAACTTGTAGCCGGAGATCAGCAGAGGGTTACAGATGTACCTCTGTACGATCACGGGGCAGTCATAAACCAAGTCCTTAATATCCTCAAAGATGAAGATCCCTCTGCCTCTGGAGAGATCCACAGGCTTACAAATCCAGTAGACTGATGGTCCTTTGGTCAGACGCAGCTTGTTGTATTCAGACAGGAATCGGGTGTAGTCGTTGGGGAGGATGAAGGCAGTTGGACTGAAGTCATAAAGAGATGAACCAAATGTGGCTCTCATTCTCCTCAGGTTGCGTGCCAAGTAATCCTTAACAAAAAAGACAGATCATTCTTTTAGAGTGAGATTATTTGAACTTTTTTGATGTGGTAGTTGCAAAGTCTCAGTTTACACATGGTATAAACATGTTATCGGTATCTGGATAATGACTTCTGATCTGATCAGTGGGTCTTTGCATTTACACCCCGTTATCTCGATTGTGCTCACGCCATGATCAGATCCCAAAATACAAATTAGTTAATTGGGCTGGCAGATTTGTTAATAGACATTGTACATTCTGGTTCAAGGAAATGATTCTATGAATGGACATCATTTATTTCTGAGCCCCTTTTAGAGGGACGACTTGCCAGCTACTGCTCTACTTGCTGGTTTCCTTAAAGGGAACCTTTTATGGTCATTTTCAGGTTCAGACTTGTATTATGGGTATCTACTGGAATATGTTTACATGCTTCAGTGTTTCATCGTACTGTCTGATGAAGCATTGGTATTCACTCTCTATTGAGGCGCTCTGTTTTAGCACCTGTCTCTTGAAGCCCCCCTACTGAAATAGCCCACTCTGCCCTGATTGGTCAGTCTTCGAGACGCATTGGCCGCCATGATGCGTGCTTGTGTGTCAAAATGTGTTGTCCATTTTTGTGATACACGATGCAGCGACGCATGTAATACCATGCGTTGCTAGCGGGGATGATAATTCAAGCAACGTACTTGAAATTAACCACTATTTGTTATTGACGGAAGAAGCAGGCATGAAATATGGCGGGCGAGGAGGAAAAACTTGAACTCGTACGGGCACACCCCCATTTATATGACAGTTCTACTGCACTGCACTCTAATAAAATAGCAGTACTAGCTAGCTACAGCAGCACTAGCTAGCCGGAATGCACCAGTGACTCTGCTACCCCTTACTGCACAAGCGATGTATTGCATTTCAATTGTCGCCCGTGTCGCCTGGTTCAATGTGTTGACTATGAAAGAAAGTGCGTTGCTCACGTCGCTTGCTCTCTTTGTGTGCATCAACTATGAAACGGCCCTTACAGTAGTGTGCCTGGAACAGATTACTGTACACAGAAATCTGTCACCAGCTGACGTCAGCTTCTCTCAAAAATAGAAAGAATCTGCTGGAAACAGAGTAATCAGAACAGTTTAGACCTGAATTTTACATCCGTTTATCTTTGGCAATGTTTAATATGAACTTCGAACATTGTAACATTATAATGTATATGTGACAGGAACTAAGGAAAAGCATAGTAACTGGTCCCCTTTAAGATGGCAAGAGAAGGCTGAATTTGGTGACCTTTCAACTTTCTGGCCGGCTTTTTTTTCTTAAGGACGTGGTCACTGCACAGATTGCATTGACACCTGGCTGAGATCTGATCACAATGTGACCACCTCCGTACTGTATGTTGCCTGGCTGATCTCATTAAAATCGAGTGTGTTCTGCAGTTACACCTTGCATTTACACGTGTTTGTCCTGATCCAGGTAACATATACCTAGATACTTCCGATGGATTTTACATTATAATGAGGATAAAGGAAAGTGACCATCATCACCTTGCGTGTGATGCCAGCGGTCTTGGGATGGTGGTTGAGGCGCTGCCATGGCAACAGGTTGTGATATTCTGAGTTGCGAAATGCAGAGCCCCGCCAGTAGAGGTTCCAGTCTTCCTCCTCCTGTTCTTCTTGGTCATATTCCTCCCATCCTCGCTCCAGAAGCACCTCCCTCACCACCTCTGGTCCTCTGTCATGTAGTCTGAACACCAGGGCCGCAGCCATGCAGCATCCTAAACTGGAGATACAGCAGGTACATAGAAGAGAAACGTGTGTCAATGATATCAGAGCTTTCAGAGTTGCTGCATGAGATGGATTTTAGTCAGAAATCGCACCCCCTTTCTGAGTCATAACTCAAATCTCAACACTGAGACATTAAAGACATATTGACATCATACTGACCAGTGCAAGTAAAGTTAAAATCACCCCACGTCCCGAGAGAAATAAAGCCAGTCCAAATGGAAATAATTACAAATGAACAGTTCAACTGTTCATTTGTAATCAGAACCGTGTTTGTGTGTGAGCTAGAGCATTTACATGGTAAATCTGAGAAGCCCAAATAAACCTGACACTTTGTCTGCACAGACGGAGGGATTACACACGGTTTCAGTGTGCCAGCTTTCTAACAAGCAAATTAAACTTTGTCATTTCATTACCTGAACACATTTAGAGGAAAAGTGCTGCATTTCAGACTGATTAAGATTAATAAATGTACGCACACACACATAATAGTAATTATTTCTACAAGCCAAAAAACACTACTGCAGAAAATAATGATAAACACAGATATCTCCTCAAGAAGTTTCCAATAAAATGTCAAAATTTGAGTAATGCAAGAAACAGATTTACATGTTTTTTTCAAATTGAGAAGGATAAATTAATGGAGAAGACACTAAAATGTGCAATACTAGAATAAGAATAGATGTCAACATATTAGGAGTTTAGAATGTTAGAAAAAAAGTGATCTGTCCTACCTTTAAATGCTGCTCACACATTAACTTACAGCCTTATTTTCTGTCTGCCAGGTGAGTGAATGGTAGATGGTGAGTCTTTCCTTGTGACTCTTGCATAGTGCACAACAGTCAGTCTGTTCTCTTAGCTCCTCCTACAGACAACACAGAGAATCTCACACCAGCCGGCTCACACTGTAGGTTGTCTGTCAGACAGGTTTATGTACAGGAGGCAAGGACAATGGTTGTTAAGAGGAACGAATGCCTACTGCTAGTTCTGTGTATGCCTGCTGCTATTGTAGACATAATAAACCATTGCAGTCACTTAATACTCTGAGGAATGTTATGCAATCCTAAAAATGCCCTAAAGATCTGTACATTTTAGGTTTAGCTGCTTGGGTTAAAATACACACATACACTAAAACAGGCACATCTGTCCAATCTATTGTAATTCAACTCAACAGCTCTACCATAAATTCTGCTTTTCCAGTTTTGTTTATGATGAGTTTATGATCAGGTTTTAGTGACAGTTAAAAACTTGTAAATTATACTATTATACTATACTACTATACACTATATTAATGAGGTCATAGTTAAAGTTGCATTATATTGAGCAGTACTACTATTTTTTTCCTCCTTCCTATGTACATACATGAGGGTAGAATATTAAGATCAGCTCTGAATATGGACATATTTATATATTTATACAGTTTATGCATTTGCACCATAATTTAACGCACAAAAGTCACAAATTAGTGCTAAAAACATTCTTGCAGAGGACGCCCAAACCCCTCATGTCATGTGTCCCCCCAATGTTGAAACAATGTCTGCGCCTTTACTGTAATTTGTTTTGAAATTTACATCACAGCAATACAATTTTTTCAGCTGTATGGTTTAATTTGATGTATTTGGGCTGGCAGGTATGAAAAACCAGCAAACAGAGCAAGGGTTTTATGATTTTATTAAATATCACAGCAAATGCAGGTTAACCAAGAGGGAGCCCGCTCACTGATATCATCCATGCATCGATTTCATCCGCTCGTCTGAAACAAAAAACACGTCTTTGTATTGATGGAATACCTCCTGTCTGCTTGAACTGACACACAAGAGCAGATATGATGAGAAACTGTAGTCTGGTGAAGAGGATGTTACCGCAGTGGTAGAGTTTGTTCAGTCTCTGTATATCCAGGTGGCTGAGATGTGTTCTCTGGCCCATCTGCACTCCGCTGTACTTTGACAACATCGTTGGACTTCCATCTAGACTGAAAAAATACCTGCAACGAAACAGAAGAATATTTGCCAAATTTATGTGTTATGGACTTTTAAGTTATCTTGTTCACCCCAGCTTGGTGCTCAATATTATCCTGTTAAACCAGTTTCGACAGACAAAATTATTGCAGTAGGATAAAATGTAAAAACATTTTTATATACAAGAAAAAAGGTGAAGACTTACTCTCCGTAGTGCATTATGGACTCGAGGTCATACGGCAGGTTCAGAGTGTTTCCACTTCTCATCTTGAAGTTCTTTTCTCTGCCTTTAAATCAGAAATTATTTATTACACCATGGTCTTTTGCAGTTATATGGAAATGTTAAAAACAGAGGAGCTGTGTTCAAATGTTTCACACTAATCTTTGAAATCTAAAGCACTTTTTATGTCTCATTTTTGTGAAATATATCTTATTGTTGGAATGCTTTCTGTCTGCTCATGTATCCCTTTAGCTGAAAACTAAACTAAATAATATCAAGATACTGTATTATAACAAGATGGCCCACCTACAATATACCCCCATTGTATGAAATGGTATACATTTCCGGTCTAGTAGGCGTTGTCCCCCGTAGCCCAATCAAAGACGATGGAGAACCGCCAATCAAAGACGAGTATCCTCAACCTCGCTTGGTTATCGTAGATTAGCTGGGCTAACCGTTAGCGGTGTCTGTAATAGGTAATAACTCATGAAACGGTCCGTGAAAAAAATATTTTTTCCAGCAGATATCTTAGTTACAACATGATTGAGCTAGCAAAGCATTTTTTTAAAGCAGTTTTGTGTTGCTATGTGTGGTATTTATTCAGTTTTGGGAAATCACGATGTCTAGAAAGCATCAGTGGCTGCAGCTGACAGGGACAGCTAACACTAGCAGCTAAGCTAACATCAAGACGTCATGTGTTAAAAGCCTCCCGTTGTCGGATACGACATGAAACTACTCCAGTTAGCTCAATCATGTTGTAACTAAGACATCCGCTGGAAGAAAAATATTTTTTTAATCCAGTATCTTTGGTGAAACTGCACTGATTTCAGCACCAGAGAGGAGCTATCTGTAGCCAGATCTCGCGAGTGTGTGTTGTTGAGACAGAGACAGGTCTTGAACAAAGTAAATTTTCTCCTGATTTGTCCGTGTGAAATTTGCCATTTTGGTGTCGGAATGTTCTGAAGATATGTGGCTTGCGATAAATGGGTCCAATATCTGCTTCCGTGACTATGGGGCGAAAGAATCGGCCATAATCTGTCATCACGTTCATTTCTCCCACTGAAGTCAATGGACTCCGTACCTGCTGTTAGTCTCCTAAAGGGGCGTGGTGGTCACGAACCCCACGTGACACTGATACAGGAAACTGACTCGCAGTGGACCGTCTTGCCCTGCGTTCCAATACCCATACTACCATACTATTTAGTATGCCAGAAAAAGAATTAGTGTGTCCCAATACATAGTATGTCAGATGCAGTATGCCAAAAGTACCAGGATGTTCTACTACATCCGGTCATATTTCGCAGTATGCATGTCAGCATGCTTCTTTGGTCATTCTGACCCACAATCCTTTGCGCAGCGGAAGTTACGTCACACTGACTGAGCTGCGTGTACAACAACATATCATATATCAACATGAATTGTTCTCTTTTGAAACATGAGACTGTTAAGTTAGGCATAAAGAGAATAATAGTAGAATTTTGGAATAAAGCAAATGTAGAAAATGTTTATGGTGGCAATTGGGAACTGTTGAAATTTAAAGCAGCCCAATATTTAAGGAAATATGGTAGCATCTTTTCTAAAAATCAAAGGTTAGAGGAAGAGAAAGTGGTCTCTAAAATAATATCATTATCCCAGAAAAGTCCTGCTGATATGTCAGAAAGCGATCATGCTGACTTGATCTCAGAGCAAATTAAACTAAATGAAATCTATTTACATAAGGCTAAAGGTGCCTTTGTAAGATCAAGAAAGAAATGGATCGAAGAAGGAGAACAGAATTCGGCGTATTTTTTTAATCTAGAAAGAAATCACGGGAAGCTCAACTTAATCCACCAACTTAACATTAATGGTGATATAACTGATGATCCCAGTAGAATAGCAGCCTTTTGCTCCAACTTTTACAGTGAGCTATATAAGACAGAATATTGTCATCAGTCAGCAACTTCATTCTTTAATTCTCTGAGTAACATTACTAAAATTACTGAAGATGACAAAGAGATGTGTGATGAAACTATAACTTTACAAGAAATCACTCGTGTAATTAAACACCTCAAACTTAACAAATCTCCGGGAGGTGATGGGCTTTCTGCTGAATTCTATCAAACATTTGTTGAAGATTTAGCCCCTTTTCTACTTAAGGTATTTTTAGAAAGTGTGGAACAAGGAGCTCTACCTCCTACACTAATACAAGGCCTGATTACGTTGATTCCGAAACCTAAAAAAGACCACCTTCTTATTGATAACTGGCGACCTATCTCTTTACTCAATACTGACTATAAGATTTTTGCTTCTGTACTTGCCAAACGACTTAAAAATGTTTTGGATCCAATTATTGATGAGACACAATCAGGCTTTATGAGGAAGAGACATATCTCTAATAATATTCGTCTTGTTTTAGATTTGATTGATTACTCCTTTCTTTGCTCTGACGATAGCTTTATTTTCTTTCTAGATTTCTATAAAGCATTTGACACCGTGGAACATAATTTTATTTTTCAAACAATTAATCTATTTGAATTTGGTGATTTTTTCTTTAAAGCTGTTAAAACTTTGTACGCTAATGGTAACAGCTCCCTTAGACTAAAGCAGGACTTCCCAAGATTCAATTTACAGCAGGGCATCCGACAGGGTTGTCCCGCATCCCTTATCTATTTATTTTATGCACTCAACTACTTTCTACACACATCAAAAATAGCTCGCTAAAAGGAATCTTTATTGCAGACAGAGAAATTATAATTAGTCAGCTGGCTGATGATACCACATTATTCTTAAAAAATGCTTCTCAAGTTCCCATTGCTATCCATACAATAGGCTTGTTCTCTGCAGCCTCTGGACTCCGCTTAAACTTGAAGAAATGTGATTTGTTTCCTCTTAAGAACTGTGACGAGTCATTGGTTTACAACATATCTGTCAAAAACAAGGTCACTTACCTTGGAATCACCATTGTTAAAAGTCAGACAGACAGGTGCTCTGAAAATTTTGATCTGATAATTGATAAGACAAGGAAAAAGCTAAACCAATGGCTTCAAAGGGATTTATCCTTGAAAGGTCGAATACTGTTAACAAAAGCAGAAGGACTGTCTCGTCTTACTTATGCAGCTATTCCCCTATCTGTTGATAAGCAAATTTGTAGTGCCATTGATAAGCTGTTATTTAATTTCATCTGGAAAAACAAGACGCATTATGTGAAAAAATCGGTTATTATGAACACTTATGATTCTGGTGGGTTAAATTTTCTTGACTTTACTACATTGAATAACACTTTTAAAATTAACTGGATAAAGCAGTTCTTACATAATCCTACATCCATTTGGAATTTTATACCCAAGTTTGTTTTCTCTACCATTGGTGGCCTTGAGTATGTGTTATTATGTGACTATAAAATAGAAAGACTTCCTCTTATTTTATCCAACTTTCATAAACAAATCCTGTTGGCATGGTCGTTAATCTATAAACATAATTTCTCTCCACATAGATGTTTTATCTGGAACAATCAACATATCAAATACAAAAATAAATCTCTGTTCCTTAATTCATGGTTTGATAAGAACATAATTTTAGTCACCCAACTGCTCAACGATATACCCAATTTGCTAAATTATACAGAATTTCTCATAAAATATGGTATTCCTATTACCCCAAAAGACTTTGCAATTGTAATGGATGCTGTTCCCTCTGGTATCCTAACTCTGTTAAGAGGTGCTGGAAATCCAGTTTGTCCTCCTTTAGACCCAATTTTAACGACAGTGGGGCACATGTGTTTCTCCGTTACACCTAAAAAAAGGAATTATCTTATTAGATCACTGTTTCAATCTGATAACACCTCTACCCCATATGTCATGCAATACTGGTCTAATATTGTTAATGATTTGAACTGGACCCAGATATGGAATCTCCCCTACAAATACTTAATTACAAATAAAGTGAGAGAAATATCCTACAAGATAATCCATAGATACTACCCTGCCAAACAGAATTTGTTAAAATTTAAGAAGGATTTATGTGTGAACTGTTCTTTCTGTGACTCTGAACCTGAAACTGTGTTTCACCTGTTTTGGCATTGTCACTTTACTGCCACCTTCTGGAAAGAAGTAATATGGTACATCTCATTGAAGCTTGTCCCAGATTTCTCTTTATTTTGTAAGAATATTTTTTTTGGAATCTATGATGTCAAGAGTATGAAACAGAATGAACTGTATATTATAAATTTGTTAATATTATTAGGAAAATATCATATACACAGAGCTAAATTTAGTCATTCCAAACCCTGTTTTGTGGTGTTCCAAAAGGAAATGGAACAGTACCTGCAAAGCATTTGTGACTCTAATAACAAGAAAGCGATGAGAACATATAATTTGTGCACCTTATTCTCTGTATTTATGTAATAGCCCACCCCCTGGCTACTGTACTGTATACTTGTTTCGATTGAAGACTCGTTAATAAAGAAAAAAAAAAAAAAAAAAAAAAAAAAAAAAAAAAAAAATATCATATATCAACATATCATACAGTTTTGCAAGAACACGGTTACAACATTCAACTTTATTGTGATTATAGTATAATCAATGTTAGGGTTCAACTATGACTACCAGTATAGGCAGTGGTGTAAGTGTGGTATAAATAATGAATGAATATGACTAAATATGAATACACTATGGGCCAGGTATGAGCACTATAGACTAGTAAATATATAAATAGTAAAAGTCAAATACATATTAAGTAATATAGTAAGAATGTGCAAATATGTTACACTACAAATAAAAGTAATGTGAATGTAAGGCTGCTTCACGTGCAGACAGAATATAGTGCCAGCAGCTGCATAGCTGTGAATATATTTAACAACAAATATCTGCCAGCAACAGAAAGCTATGTGTGAAGGGGGTTAATATGCCTACTGGTGACTAGTTCAATAGACAGGTCACTCAATAATAGGCTTGGAACTGTTTACGTGAACACGTCAGTTTATTAGAAACAACAACATACATTACGACATAACAGCAACAGAGCTCTCTGGCACCTCCGACGGTATGCACGACTCTGGCGAGCTCGACGAGAGGAGATTTGCTGCATCTCCGAAGTACAACAACACAAAATATTCAAATGTGGCGCTATGGACGGCGGCGGAAGTGAGCAAGAGGGTCGGAGTTCAGGGAGCGATGTAATGGCGGATGTAGTGTGTCCCAATAGCATGCATACTGCATACTACACTACATACTTTTTAAGGGCAGCTGCAGTACATACTAAAAGTATATAGTAGAAGTATGCGATTTGGAACGCAGGGTTGGTTTATCCACCGTCTTTGATAATATTGTGTCAGAACTGAGTGTGTCGACTTCTGCCCCCAAGTGGCCAAAGACATAAGTGCAGTTGTGAGTCTGCAAAATGTACCAACAGTTTGGTGACAGTATTTTTCATACAGGGAATTACTGTGTTTACCTGGGATGATGCTCTGCCACTGCACATTGATGTATTGATCCCGGTCCTTGCGGGTGTGTTCATGATGCAGCCCCAGAGCATGAATGATCTCATGGCAAAGGTTCCCCACGCTGCACGAGCGGGCGTAATACACCGCCTGGGCTCCTCCTCGGCAACCAACAAAGGATGCACAGCTAGAGAGATGAACAAAAACCAGTAAGACAAACAAGTCTGATTGATTTACTTGACCAGGTTTTAAGTCTTAAGTGCTATATCGTAGGCAACTCGACTTAAGTTTCTTGAAGCCGTTTCGCCTCTCATCCAAGAGGCTTTTTCAGTTCTAACAGTCTGTTACAGAGTTGCAGGCTTTCTACTAATTTTACTTAGTTGGTCTTTATTTTCTTCAATCTTACATTACCAGGGTTGCTTTATTATAAAATCAACAATAATCATCTTAAAGTTTATTGATGTTAATGTGCCACTGAGGGACTTTGTAATTTGGGTTTTGAAAAGTGCTTATCAAGGCAAGTAAAACAGAATCTTTCTGCACAGCAAGATACCATTAATGATAAGAGAAACAAATGCTTTTTTAAATATTTTGGACGAACTGATCCTTTAACAGAAATGTCTCTCACCCTTTGCCATTCTTGAACTCCAGGTAGTTCAGCTCCGTGGTGCGTGGTATGAAGCGAATGCAGGTAAAATCTGATATCATCCTGAAGGCAGTGAGGATGTTAAACTCTTGATCAGCTGTTGGAGGAAAAACAAACTGAAACTGTTTCGTCATCTGCATGTCAGTGGTCAAACATTAGACCTGGTTACTGTCCAAACACAAATCGTCTGTGCAATACTTAATTATTCTTAATTATTAGCAATACGTAATCATGATGGGATTGAAAGAAGAAGTCGGGGGATGCAGTATAAAGAACAACAAAGTCAGAGTATGCAGGAGGTCGGGGTGGACAGATAGGTCAAACAAACACAGGACTTTTACCCAGGAGACTGCTGGTCATGTCCTGTGTGAAACCAAAAGTCAGTGTATACTTACTTTAACTTAAAGTAACAGTTCACCCAAAAACCAAGAAGACATGTTTTCCCTCTTACCTGTAGTACTGTTGTTCATTATAGATTGTTGGTGTGAGAGATGCAGAGTGTTGGAGAGATCTGCTGTAGAGATATCTGTCTTCTCTTGAATGTTGGGGAACTAGATGGCACTAAGCTTATGGTGCCCAAAGCTTTAGCTATGTAATATAACAGCTCATTTGAGGAGGACGCCATTAATATTAACATCTTGCTCTGACACTAGCACAAGCCTCTTGTCCATGAGTAGATGCACTCTTCCTTCTGCGCTGTGACACAGTTGGTGGGTGTAGTTCAGTAGAAAGAAAATAGTTCCCACATGAAACTGCTCACAACAAGGATGTGGATTATCTTTATTAACTGGGTCATGATTCCTGGAAAGGGACATTGCTGTTGAGTTTTTCAAATGTATTTTTTGGCACTTTGAGCACCACAAGCAGAGTGCCATCTAGTTCCATTACACTGAAGAGAAGGCAGACATCTCTATGGTCGATATCGCCAACACTTGGCAACTCACACCAAAACAATTTAGACTGATAAACGGCACTACAGGTTAAGAGGAAAAACATGTGCTTTTGATTTTGGAGTGGACTGTCCCTTTAAGAGAAAACATTATCCTTTCCTAAACCTGACCAAACTGCAACCTTGCACCTGTAGCAGGTACACTCCAACAGTCATACACCGATATGCTGTTCTGGGAGTCATTGCCAATCTACCTATTCTGTTGTTTTGGTATGTATGAGGACGTGTCAGAGCACAACAACAACAACCCACCCAGCTCATAACTGATGATGTAAGGCACGGTGGCTTCTGCCCACAGGGTCATTACAGCGTTCCTGTCCTCCTGTAAGTTCAGACAGCCAAACAGTTAGATATTATTACCACCATTTCAACACTCTTAATCACTTTAGTTTGATGTTTGAATCCTGTTTCCAGCAATTAAATCTTAATGTCTAATAACTTCTGCACTTGTTTGAACACTTGCATAATATACAATCTTGCAGTGCCAACATTTAGAAGACCTTCCTGCCAAAACTCAGGTGAAACAAAATCACACAGTATAGATTTAAAAATTATTCATATCAACCACGATTTCCTGTGTTTTTGAGGTACTTTAATATTGTCATTGTATTCTATTTTACAGGCTTTCTACACCACTAAATACATTTTGGAAACACATAATGTACTATATACCTCACTACATTTACTGGATAACATTAGGTATAGTTCAGGGTCATATTATTAATTTAAAATATAAAATTATAAAATCAATTGATAAATTATAATAGTAATATTATAGGTTTCCCAGCACTATGTAAGATAGTTGGAATTAGCCGCACCTTTAAGAGCTGCAACATTACGGGTTGACGGACGGACGAAAGATTTACTTTGGTACTTTAAGAGTGCTTTTAAAAAAATAAATAAATAAAAAAATAAGTTCTCCATCTTACCTGAATCAGCATGTCTCCCTCTTGGACAATCAATTCCTCTTGTAGCTCTGTGACATGATAAAAACAGTCACCGTACATCTATAGATTTATTTTTGTTATATTTAACATTTAGAATATATTTTACCTTCCAAGGTTTCTGCGCTGGCTTGCTGTGGTTTAAGCATGGGGATGACTATACCTATAAAAACCAGAGAATTTAATCACATTGTTTAAAAGACAAAAGAAAACCCAAGTCTTGAAAACCAATGAGCACCAACCTGGGGCAGGACTAGTCACATTGTGGGTGCCATTTAACGGGACGACACCAGCTGACAGAGAGAAATCCAGTGAAATAAAGGTAGTAACAAGGTCATTTAATTTATGTTTATTTAATTAAATATACTGCACAATGTACCTTGTGTTTTTGCTGGCTTCGGCACAGCATGCATAGCAGTGACAGTAACATTATCTACAGAAATCAGATGATTCCTCATTAATAATTTGTATATTTCAAACAGTGCAAATCAATCCAGTGAACACCAACCTGGGGCGTGACTGGTGGCCTCCTGGTTCGGCTGTACAGGGACACCACCAACAACTACAAAAAACCAAAAAGTTAATAATAATAATATTAATGGTTCAGCAGGCTGTCTGCAGTTTGAATGTTTCAGTTGGTACCTGTCAACGTGCAGATAAAGACCAGAAGCCACATCATGCAACACAATGAATTTCAATAAAGGCAGAAGCTGTGAATCCAAAGCCTCTGCTGGCTTTCTGACAGAGATCTGACAATCCAGTTACCATCAGGCTCCTCAACAGGTGTGATCACTTCACACCGATTATGACCTTCCAGCTGCAGTCTGAACTGTAGAGGGCGCTCCAGTTTTATTTTTGCAGACTGCACATCTCTTTCTTTAAACTGTGAACATTTACATACTCTTAAGTCAATATTTTTCATTTAGAATACATACTTTTATAGTACGTTTCTATTTTATATTATGACTCTTGAGTGTAACACCACTTGTTTCTCTTCTCTTGCTGATTATGTCAACAGAATGCACCAAATACCAAGGCAAATAAATTCCTTGGAGCTTTGGCGATAAGCCTGTTTCAAGCTGTAGTCTGGGGAAACTCAGAGAGAAGATTTTATTGTAAAATGACTAACTGTGGAAGACTTTATTGGGCTAACTCAGACTGCCAGAACACGGACTGTGAGCAACACATTTCAATGTAGGCACCTGACTGTTAATGTAAGACATGACTTGGAAACTGTGAACCTATGCTTTGAAGTGTTCATAGCGGGCATTTTCTAGCATCAGTTTTAAGTCCAAATGTTATTGTTTTTAATTCTTTAATGTGTCTCATACATTCAGAAATGTTCAAGTGTTGTGAGAGAGTAGTGAGCAGTGAAAGCCATGTGGTCTCATAAAGATCAAAAACAGATGTTCAGGAGGGGAATTCTGGTGGCTGAGGGCTCTAAGATGCTGACTATGTATTTACACTATCCCTGAGTTTGGAATGGGCCCTTTGTTGCATGTCCTGTCATCAGTGGTGTGATGTAACAAAGTGAAAATACCTCATTACTATACTTAAGAATTTTTGGAAGTATCAGTGCATTGCTTGAGTTTTTACATTTCTGTCAACTTTCATTTTTACTTGACTGACTATGCTTTTTTGTCTGGAGCCTCCTGTCTACAACGGGCTTGAGACGTGCCCTCGTTGAGGACTTGGCCCAGATTCCAGAGTTATTCTTTATCCTTAAGGAATCTGATCCCATGGCGGGAGCCTTTGCTGACGCAGACCCCAGCATGGACCTTGAGCATGGAAGACGAGTGCTCTAACCACTACAGTAGGGAAACCCCCTTTCATTTTTACTTGACTACGTTTCCTAAATGAAATGTGTACATTTACTCCGATACATTTCCCCTAAGCATCTTAGTTTCTCACTACAAAGCAGGGAAGGAAGTAGGGAGGAAGAGAGTGACAGATGAATGAAGGGAAGGGAGGAAAGGAAAAACTAGATTTTGTTCTTTAAATCCTTGAAGTTGTGAAGAAGAGTTTCATTTTAAAGGTGGTGTACAGACTATGACGACATTAACCTCCAAAGTCTCCAAATTCTGACCACTTTCTTTTTAATTACCAGCATTTAATTGTACTCTGACTTCAACCACTTTATTGCATTTATTATCATAAAATTACTTTTGATACTTCAGTATAGTAAATATCAGATACTTTGAGACTTCTACTTAAGCAGTATTTTAATAGGCAATGTTAACTTTTTGTCAGATGTGGCTTTCAGGTACTTTGTCCACCACGGCCAAGTCAGAAATGCTCCAAACAATACTTTGACTAACACCCTGGCAGCTCTTTAATGAGCTTTTCAAGTATGGAATTTGGAAATTAATGAATGCAGAGAAGAGAGTTGGAAGGATAAACACATCCAGATATCCTTGAATAAATAAAGACTGAGAATATATCTGAGGGAAAACACCTAAAAATCCCACAATGACTGTTTGGACAGCTGGCTAGAAATGAAAAAGCTCAGCCTTCTTTCCTCTCAGTCAGTAATGAGAGTTTATGTGATGGTCCAATATGGCCACTAGAGGACGCAATAAGACACTTGTTGCAATGAGGTGTTTGGCTCTGCGCCATGAGGAATGCTGTGTTCAGGTAACACTGAACATACAGGACATAACTGGAAGAGCAGCATACCTATTGTTTTAGTAGGTGAGCAACTGACTACTTCATAACACTAGGAGGTGAATGACGCGCTGGTCTTGTCATCTCTAATGCTGCATTCAGGTGCCATATAGACAGAGGACATATATGTTCCAATTGGAAATGTTGTACATTTAATCTTATAGGCAGTGTGTTAGTTAATAGTTATTATTCATACTCTGTGTGACTAAGACTAGAGTATATGACTGGTATTTGGGTGTTTCAATTTCTAACTTGAATTGACATCACTAATATTTTACAAATATTAAATATATTATTTTAAAGAGAAAGAAAAAAAAACACTTGAAGATGCAGACACTGAACTGTACATCATAATAATTAGAAGGGGTAATGGTGAGGTTTTGCCCTGGGTCAACTTAACCAGAGGACTGAACTGCAAATCCTGTGATTAGTGGACAACCTACTCTACCACCTGAGCCATAGCATCCTTGGAGACAAGACAGAGAAACTGAATTGTAAGGACATGTTACAACTGTAGCAGCAGAGGCAGCAATATCCTCAATTTTAGGTCAGTCCTTCAAAACACTATTTCCCTTCACGTTACTGTACAGTGTTGTCATTGAGATCATCCCTGCCTGGTAAATGCACATGTAGTTCAAACTCTGATCCATAGATTACCTGCTCTTTTTGTGAATTACATCCTGAAATTTGCTTATTTATTTAGTTTTTATTTATTTATGTACAAATTTGCTGTGGAAAAATATTACTAAATTAATAGCTGACAACATTCTCTCAGATTTTACTATTTAATATATATAGAAATTCTGTATTTTGGTGCTATGATAACTATGACAAAAAAATTTTTTTTAAATTAATCTCATTTTTATTTTTGTCAAATTTCACATTCACAAATGTAAATTTACTATTAGAAAAAAACATTTCTGTGGATTTTTAAAGGAAATTGAACAACATTTATCAGCGATTCCGTCCTCACACAACAAAGAAAAAAAGCTATGAAAATGATAAATGTATGCAATATCTTCAAAATCTTTAAATGAGCCTTTTGTCACAAGCCAAGTAGAAAAATTGTCTTTAATTCTATTTTAATTGATGTTATGTTTTGTTACCTTTTTTTCTGTTGGGTACTGCTTTTAGTTTTGTTTTCTCAATGATTCATTTCTATATAAGATTCTGTTCACGCTGTATTTCTGCTCACATTATATCTTATTTTAAAAGAAACAGTTCAAACTCCACACTCAGTTTGTAACACAGGCTTTCTGCTTAAAAAACTTAAAATCCTGATGACATCATCAAGGCTACTTCTCTTCATATCTTCTGTACTTTCAGTTTTGGTGCTTTAAGAATTTTTTTTTTGTTTAAGTATATTTCGATGCTAATTGTGATGCAGTTTTATTTAAGCAACATTTTTAATGTATGACTTTAACTTCTACAGTGTGGTACTACCTTTTTCTAAAGTATAAAATCTTGTTTCATTAGCATGTAAACAGCTACTCGGCCATTAGTCTCGCTCACCAGACCTTTCTCAAGAAAAGGAAATCTCGGCAATAAACCTGATTCATCCAGTTTCCCACAGACCATGAAAGCGGCATCAGTCAGCATCATGACAGTCATGTGATGCCTTGTCATGTGGTGCATTCACTTCCTACTGATTTGCTCCAGAGCAGACAGACTCTGCCATATCATGTCGTCTTAGTTGGGCTCCACAGACTATTATCCACCACGGTAAACATGTCATTTCGGTGTAAATCTAACCGCTGCTCCCCTCTGAAGCTGCTCGTGTGGTTAGTGTTGTGTCTGGGATGTTTGTCGGTCCGGTCCGGAGCGGAGGAGGACATCAGCCCGTGGTACCAGGACCTCTGCAGGTAATAGCTAACAAACACACCTCTGGCTGACACTGCAGCTACCAACACAACAAATTCAGCTTTCAGCGTCTTATCATGTTATGTACACGCATCTAACGTTACAAGCTAGATTTAGCTAAGAAATATGTCAGTTAGTGGATTATTTTCTTATTATAGACATGCTCACACACATCACACAACCCCATTATAATATACGAACGTCTCCTGTTAAATGTGGCTCATAAACAAACAGTCGCCTCTTTGTTTCAGTTACGTTATCAACTTTTAACTTCGCACATTCAGCGACCGCTCTCTGCGGCGTAAGCTAGCTAACAGCGAATGAATATAATCAATGTCTTGAGTGTAAAAAACGTGCTGCTTGTTAAGTTTTATTCAGATAACTTACTATTGAATGAAATGAGTTCCAATACGCAGTCAAAATAGTCTCCAGTCAAAGCAGTTGACGTTAACGTTTATATTTTTGAATTTTATCAAGCTTAAGTGTAGCTAACTGCTAACGTTGCGTGAAAAGTGTCATGTAACTAGCTAACAGGCTAATAGATGTTAGCAACGTTTAACTGACATGACCCAGAGGAGGACAGTGGCACAGCTGCAACGGATAATCAATATATCGATTATTCGCGCCCCAAATGATAAATTGGAAAATATTTTGTTAATCATTCAAGTCATTTTTAAGCAAAAAATATGTTATTTCCAGCTTCTTAAATGTGGTGATATGCTGATTTACTTGGTGTTACATTATATTAAATTTAATAAACTGGGATCTGGGAATACTGGTTGGACAAAACAATGTATGTGATAAGGTCACTTTAGGCTCAAATATATTGTAATAGGCTTTTCTCACTGTTTTATAGTGTTTTGTAGACCAAACAATTAATGGAGGAAATATTTGAAAGCTCAATCAGTAAGTTAACAAACACAATAGTTAGTTGCAGCCATAGTTACATGACATGACTCAGACAGGGACAATGGCATGATGGCCTCTGTTAAAAGGGCAACTACACCCATTTACAAAATTCTTATATGTTATTTCTTTGGTCCAAGACAGTGCAAAAATATTAGTAAAGATGAACAACTCTTTCCCAAATCCAAACATTTGTGATGTCATAGGGTAGGCATGTCTAGAGTCAGGCCCGCAGACCAATTTTAATTGGCCCTCGGCTTGACTTTTAAAACATAGGCCTACCATATGTGGCCCTTTAGACAACAATGATTAATTGAGCAAGATCACTTAACATTTTTACCCTTCACTTCAAAATGATGGGGCTATCATATAGATCGGCATCCCTTAACAATAGTTCACTAAAAGATAAAAATGGTTGAATTTGTCTCACTTGTTTTTCCCCAACCCATTTGATGCGGGAATCAGTTGGCCCCCAGGTATTTTCACGTTGTTTTATCTGGCCCCTATTCAAAGTTTGGACACCCCTGTCATAGGGTATAAAATCTCGAGCTGCTTCACAGACAGTGAATGGAGAAAGATGTTCTAGATGGCACTGAGAGCACAAAGGGGAATGATCAGAGTATGTGGAAACATCTTCTGTTTCTAAACTGAGAACACTACAATGCAGTAAAGCGCATTTGGCTGTAAGAAAAAAGAAAACAAATGCTTTTTGCGTCCACAAATCAGGCTCCCATTGATTGTCTATGGAGCAGCTCCAGATTTTATACCCTGTGACATCACAAGTTTGAGACTTCCATCTCTGGTTTCTAGCTTTGAGAGAGAGCAGCTCATTTTCACAAATATTGAATGAACTTTCCTAGACCACGGAAGTATTGATTGAACTTTCCTCAGCCATGGAAGTTCTCAGTTTAGGTGTTCGACTGTAATATGTTGGGGTTTGGAAATGTTGTTTGGCCAAAACAAAACATCTGATGAAGTCACTTTAGACTTGAGATTATCAGAGCAAAATCTTCTGTCTAATTTAAAATGTTTTGTTGACCTGACAACTGATTGGTAATTAACATAATGTTTAGTTGCAGCCCTGGTTAGATAACATGACTCAGAGAGGGACAATGGCATGACAGCCTTTCCATAAAGGAGCTATAAAACAGAGAGCAACATTGTGTAATTATATCAAAGCTAAAGTGAGGATTAAAAGCTGTTGCCTGTATACAGTGTTGTCTTCCTGCTAGTGGAGCACTGTTCAGGCAGCTGCTATTCAAATATTGACTCAGGCGCAGCAGGCAGTAATGATAACCAGGTAACTTCTAACCTGTAAGGCCAGGCTGGCTGCATGTAGGCTCTTTGTTATTTTGGCATTTGCAGAAGTAGGTCACCGCAATACTTCAGTACATATTCATTCATGCTATTATGATAATATTCATAACTAGCTAGTGGTTGGCAGCAGTAGAGGAAGTTTTCAGATCTATTACTTTCGCAAAATGTACATAAAGTATCAAAAGTAAAAGTATTGATAGCATTATGTTTTACTATTATGTCTGATGTGTTTGCATTAATATCATTGCTGCATTATAATGTGTATGTTACATTTTACTGCTGTAGATGTTCAAGGTTTGTCTCATTGTATCTCCTTTATATACTGTTGGGTAGTTTAATCTACAGCATCATATTCTATAAGATCATCATATGTCTGTAGCCCGGCTGCCTTGTAAGAACCATGTATCTCTAGAAAGTCAACTTTTCATGGTGTCAGAAAAACAGCCCTGTTTTCAGCTTTGTGACGATGCATTTCCCAGCTGATCCAAGAGGGTTTTTTAAGAGTTCTTCCAGCTCAAGAAGTAGGAGAATATTTGGTTTGGTTTTCAGTGGTCAGAAAAGATAAGAGAATTATTAATCAGAGTTGGTTCCGTTCCACCAGTGACTAATTCTGTTGCACACGCAGGACAATAAAACATATACTTATACTCAACACTTGTAAAAATGAGACAAAAGAGTCACTGGAAAACTTAAGTGTCTGTTCGTATGCAAGTAGGAAGTGATTCATAGGTGACAAGACAAAGCATTAACAAGCATAAAAGACAAAAATGCAACACATAAGGGCTCCAGCTAAAAATTACTTTCATTATTGATTAATCAGTGAATTGTTTGATCTCTTAAATGTCAGATAACATTGAAAAATACTTGTCACAATTTCCTAAAATCCAAGATAACACCTTGAAATTGCTTATTTTCTCTCCAGATTCTAAATATATTCAGTTTATTTTTATGAGTCAACAAAAAGCAGCAAATTGACAAAACCGATACGCTGGAAGATGATAATTTTGCCATTTTTGCTTGAAAAATGATTAAATTAAATTATTTAAATTTTACAACAATCAATCATTTAGAGAATACTCCGCACACACACCACATACACCGCATCATTCTCTATTTTCAGACATCTTAAGACTGAACAATTTATTGATTAAAAAAATATATAAATCAAAAAGTAATTCTAAGTTCTGCGCTTACCAATGTTATCATTGTTGACAGCTCTGTAAATCAGTGAGTCAACAAAAAGGAAAAAGTCTCTAGACTAAAACTGATCCAATGCTGCAGGGCTGAGACTCAATGTGTGTCTGTCTGATTTTTGCCTTAAATCTACTTTTTCTTCTTTACTTCATCTCTTCCATTCCTTGCTGTCTTGCAGTTATAAATGGGAGGCTATAGACCAGGATAATAAAGTCAGCTACACATTAAGGCTATGTGAGTCTTCACCATCAACCAGCTGTGGCCCCGGCACCGCTGTCTGCGCTCGGGACCTCACCACCAAAACGGACAAGTCTGTCGGTGAGTACAGTCCACAGGTGTACAAAAAGCTTCCTGGCTTCCTGCTTGTTTGGGAGTGAGAGTTGGTGTTTATTTGTCTTGACGAGAGGCTAGTCCAGAGTTAACAGCACAGTAAACTGTTGTGCAGTTTTGGTGTTTGCTAATAAAAGCCAGGTAAAGTCTTGTCATCTTGCTCCTGAGGAACATCACAACAGTTTTGTTCTGTGCAAGCTGATTTCCAGCTC
Source organism: Epinephelus fuscoguttatus (assembly GCF_011397635.1). Taxonomy (NCBI): domain Eukaryota; kingdom Metazoa; phylum Chordata; class Actinopteri; order Perciformes; family Serranidae; genus Epinephelus; species Epinephelus fuscoguttatus. The sequence goes on along the minus strand of NC_064762.1, from coordinate 29,261,022 downwards.
TGCCATCTTTGCTGCACTTTGAACATAATCTCAGTCAGCTCCACAAAGCGACAACACCCTGTGTAAAGTTGCAGGTTTCAGCTTTAAATACAGTTTTGCAAGAGTCACCTTTGTCCACAACAGGAGACATACTCGGTGTAACAGGAGGAAATAGAACAATAACCTGTCATAGATTTGTATGCTGCAGTGTTGTTGTGCAGGATAAATTATGTGTGCAGTGTGTTCAGAGCAGGTGCAGGCCAGAATTCAACATGTTGACCGTCCTTTGAGCAGCCTGATAAGGCGCCCAGCCCATTATACTGCTCTGTTAAAATCTTAATTACTTAGTTCATGTTTTTGAGCAGCAAGGTGCATGTGACTCTGATGCATCCTGTGTGTCATATGACAGCCACAAAGCAGAACATTTAATTGCTCTGCAGGAAAAACTCTACACTGTAGGTGTTGTTTATATAGCTGTGGTGCTTTGTAGTACACTCCATCGAGTCTGTGTCTGTGTGATGTGATCACAGATGTTTTCAACTTTAACGTGCTTTTGTTTGACCGTTCAAATCATCGACCATGTAGGCAAAATAGAGGAAGGTTATTGATCTTGTTAATAGCTGTCCTTGGTCTTGTGTCCCAGGTGAATGTTTGTGTATGTGAACAAAAAAATGAGATGCATATTTGTGGAGACTTCCAGGTGAAATATGTTCACAACTTTTAAAAAATCACGTTTTGTCATTACTGTTGGATTTTTTTTTTTTTTTGGTAGTTAAAGCCAGCATCAGACATGCCAAACACTGAGTCCTGTTGCTGACATGATCGCTGAGGAGTTTTCCAAGTGAAGCGATTTTTTTTTTTTATGGATCACTCTCTCAGGGCTTTATCAGTACATTAGCAGATCTGATCTCTGTGCTGATGAGGCTGAATCTGCTGCTGCTGCTCCTGCTGTGTGTCAGCAAGATCCACATCTTTGTCCCAGACAAGAGCCCCTCCTTGCAGGCTGGAAGTCAGGCTGGAGCAGGAGCTATTTAGATTAACATTATTTATCCAAACATGTTTTACTTAATCTCGAACTTAGATTTATTTAGAGTATATGAAACCAAGATAGCCAGCGCTACGATGCGACTGTTTGGGATGTACAGATGATGAACAAAAAGCAAAAAGCAGAAGTTAAATTTAAAAAGTCATCTCACCCTAACCAAATTTGTCACCCTGTCACATCACACTGTTAAAACTTTGATAGGACTCTGGACTTCTAGTAGACCAAATCTAAAATGAATACTAATGTAAATAACAGTAGAAAATCATCAGTGCATATACATTTGTCATAGCTAACTAGCTTTGCTAGCTTAGCTACTGACTAGCTTTTCTCCCAACAGACAAGACTCATAATTTATTTGGCCACTTTGGGGTTTTGTCACTTGAACATAAACATATATTATTTTTTCTAGCTTTAGTTAACTTAGTTTTTGTGTTCTCAATAAAACTATGTTTCTCACTGAGTAAAAATACGGGGCTTCTTGTCCTGGAAGGTCTGATGTGTCTCAGCAGCTTTAAACATTGTCCTTCGAATTCTTTAACACTGTAATTCAGCAACACTGATCAGGAAATATTACTGAAAATCCCAGATAGTGTGTGCCCAGCTATGCAGACCAGATGCTGCACATGTGCTGTAAATACATATTTTTAGTTTGTAATTTTATTAGTAATTAAGGCTCTCAGCCAATCTGTTGTATCATTTCTTTTTGGCCTTTTATTTAGTGGTTAAGCTGTGTTAACATTGTGTGTCACTATTGGAGCTTTATTTGATTCCTTCCATTCAGACCTGACCTTCAGTGAACAGAGACAGCCCTGTTCTCCATTTAACCTGGCATAAATTGATTAAACTGAATTTACGACAGTGGCTGTCATGCCTTCTCTTTGAAAGCAGAAAAGCAATCTTGCCCCACACAAATTTAAATTTAATAATATTGGGGAAACAGTGGAGCAGAATCAATTAGTTGAGCAACCTTGAATAAATGTAATATGATTTTTTCATTCAGTTTTTTATCAACTAAAAGCGCCAAGTCTTTGTTGCCTCCAGCTTCTTAAATGTGAGTAATCGCTGCTTTTCTGTGACTTATATTTTAACTAGCATATCTTTGGATTGTCAGTGAGACAAAACAAATCATTTGAAGAAATCAGCTCAAGCTCTCAGAAATTGTGATGGGATAATTGATTGAAATATCTGAAGAGATTAATCGACAGTGAAAACGACAGTGAAAACAAAGAACATTATAAGGACACAAACTTCCTGTTTTGTCTTTACAGGAGTCAACTTTGGGGAAGTTATAGCTGCAATTAATAAGTGATTGAAAAAAAAAAAATAGTTATTTTGGTAATTGATTAATTGTTTCAGTCATTTTTCAAGCAAAACATTTGCTGTGTTCAGCTTCTTGAATGTGAGGATGTGTTGATCTTCTTTGTCTTACGTTACAGTACTTCACTATTTTGCGAATGAAACGTCAAGGCTTTGTGTCTGAATCTCAAAGACTAATATTTTTAGTGTTCTCAGAGCAAGATATGCTTTATCTTAATGTCTTGACTTTAGGTTTGACTGATCAGTTTTTTTGTCAGACATTTCTCCAGCTTGTATTTTCCTTTGACTTTGCTGTCAAAATTAAACTTATTAAGGGACTGTTCTCCTCTGCATACACACAGCAGGTGTTATATATTTGCATAATTATGGTAAATGGACCTGCACTTGTATAGGGCTTTTTTTCCATTCACACACTGGTGGCTGAGGCTACCATATAAGGTGCCACTTGCTACTCAGTTTGTAGCACACCAATGGAAGCATCATCGGGAGCAATTTGGGGTTCAGTATCTTGCTCAAGGATACTTAAACTTGCAGACTGGAGGAGCTGGGGATTGAACTGCTGATCTTCTGATTGGTGGACGACCCACTCGTCCTCTGAGCCACAGCTTCAGTTCCTAAATAAACGTAACATACTAAAAAGTGGCAGCAGTGGCCAGACTCAAGGTGTACGTAATACCAATTTAAAAACTTGCCGTTTGATCAACGAAAGTTTAAAGTTAATAACAAAATGCTAAAGTTTAAAAACCTTTGTCATTGTCACGAGACATAGTTTAAAGTGATTTTGAGCAAATATATATAATTCAGAATTTGATTATGTTCCTTGATGGAAGCCTTTATTGCACACAATGTGTTCAAGGACTGTCAGAAATTGAAAATCCAGCAAAAAAGTCTGTTTTTTTTTTTGGTTTTTTGGTTGTTGTTTTTTTACAATAAATGGTGTAATTTTGTTGATATATATATATATATATATTTTTTTTTTCTCTTCGAAAGAAGCCATGCCTTTCAAACCCAATGGCGGCTTGGAGTTTTGAGGGTGTTTTAAAGCCCAAAAATTACCATTAATTACCAAAATTACCACCAACTTCCTCCCCACTGCTTTAAAAATGATTTGAAGTGCCCTCCACTGTTTTGCACCACTCCATCCCCTCTCATAAATTACGTACAGTCCCTAGCTAACTTCCCTCGCTGGCGTGAAGGCCCTCTTGTTTGTTTATTGTTTCCACATCAATCAGATTCATTCAACTTTAGTTCTGCTCCACATTTTTCCACCCCAGGGTCACATGAGCCCCCCCTGGAGAGCAGTGCCCCACAGTTTTTGAAAACCACTAATTAAAGGATTGGTTAGCCCAGGGGAGCAGTGTGCTGTTTCTGTTATCATTCATTAACAGACACAGTTGTGATGCAGTTTTAGAAGTTTAATAAGAAAAGACTCTTTGAAGACCTGTGGAGAGAAATGCAAGCATCTTTTTTCTTTCTTTTTACACATGGTGTCATAATTACACAGTGCATGCTGTGTATGTCACATTAGCTACTGTAAACATAAACAACAGGCGTACATTATACCTACAGATCACTTAGATTTTGAGTATTGAGGGGGCTGTGCCTCAATTTCAGTTACGTCACTGTCTTCGATTTTGCCCGTGACCTTTCTGAAGACGAAGGGCTGCCAGACAGAGTTATTTCAGAGTGCCACAACAACAACTTGTCCTGCAGTCTGAGGTCATGACCTTCCCCCGGTGACAAATTGGTGTTTGGTAGCTCTCAGCCACACAGTGTCATCTGACTCAGATTTCTGAGGACAATGAGCTGTGTTGCTCAATAAAGGCTCTGGACTGAAGACTGCAGGCTCATGTTGTTGGTGTGAGGTATATTTCCAGCTTATTTTAATAAGATGTACTCAGTAAGTTATTTCATAAAGAGGAAGATCACGTGTGGAAAGTGAAAGAATTGCAAACAAGAAGCGGTATGGTCAGATGAGTTGCAGTTTAATCGTATTAGCTGACTTATCACATGACACAGGGACGAGTCATCGAGCATAAACGCTCTCAAACACAAATAGACCCAAATGTCACGCTCTACTCGCTCACTCACCAGCTCTCCCTCCCTCTCTGTCTGTCTGTACTGCTTACTCAAGGTTTTATTTATGCTGTCTGGTTGACTCTGCTCAGAAACCACAAATGGTCCACCCTCACAGTTTGACATCTGTGTCTTTAGTGATTCCTCAGTTTAAAATGTTTAAAGCCTGTAAAAAAAAAAAAAAAAAAAAATGTGTCGTTTGGCAGTTACAACAGATAACATTTGTTCACACATTAAAAAAAAAAAAAAATCAAAATAAAGGCTACAACTAGCACTTATCTTGTGTTATACATTAGTTATCTGTTTACTTTTTCGATTAATTTTTTTTCTTTTAAAAATATAAAATAGTGAGATGTGTTTTCAAAATTGCTTGTTTTGTTTGACCAGCAGTCCAAAAGGGAGAAATCCAAAGATAATCAATTTAGTGTCATGTGAGGCAAAGGAAAATATGAAATCGTCACAATTTAAAAGTTTAAACTACGAAATATTTTTATTTATCACTATCATTTCAGCTCTGATCGTAACACAGTGCTGTAACACAATATATATGTATATTTAATAATAAAACTCTGAAATTATCCATACTGTAAAAGTGTATTTTTACTTGTAATACTTTAGTTATACTGGGAACACAATCCTGGTGTACTTTTAGGGACCGTTTGTTATATATGAGGGGAGGGAGAGCAGGTGGTGCAAAACGGGGAGGCATGTTAAATAATTTTTTAAGCACTGGGGTGGGACTTGTATGTCTTATTTTGGCTTAGAGGAGCGACAGACAACTTTAAATGGTTCTATTTTGTAGTTATGATAAATGCCCTCTGAACACCAAAGCCAGTGAGTGGGTTTGAAAGGTATGCTTTTGTTTAAAATCACCAAAATGCACCATTTATCACAGCCAGAAACTGTACAAACAGAAATTACTGTCGGATATTCAAATCTCCGTCTGTCTGAACACATCATGGGAGGAAGGCTTCCGTCTTAAAAACCAAACCACATTTCTCATTTAAAATGTCGTCACAGACAGCATTAACACGATCTGTCAAAAACAATAAAATCTTCACCCTGGCGTGTACGACAAAAGTGACAACGTTCAACGTTTATCTTTTAACATTAAAACATCAAATTTATAAGGTACACAGTTTATTAAGGAAAGCGGCCATTATAGGTACATGTTGCTAATGCCAGCAGTGTGCTACAATGTGTGAGTATTTGTGTGTGTGTGTGTGTGTGTGTGTGTGTGTGTGGGTGTGATATTTAAGTGTATTAAATTTTGTTTGTTTTGTGCGGTAGAATGGGTGGCTGTCACACACCCATATTCTGCTGAGGTGGTTATAAAGAGGATTTGCATTTTGCTTGAGCAATCAGCTGTTTGCTGTTTTGCTCTTTATCTGTTTGGTCAGTGTCTTGCAAACTGTTGTTCCAAACTGTGTCAGATAATAACTGTAAGTGTTTATCACAGGCGGTAAGGTTGAAGCAGTGCAACAGGCTGGGACATGAGCAGCGCTTCAGCCATGCATACAGTAGCTTTTGGTGTTAGTAGGTCACAGTGTTGTGCAGTCACATTCCTTTATGGTCCTCTTTGTGATAGCAGTCCTGCCATATCAGAGGGAGCAAAGAGCACTCACACACACAAACGCTTTAAAAGCTCATGAAAGTTTCTCTCAGACTGACTTATGAGATTTATAAAAGTGGTGAAAACTTTTGGTTTTCTTTTTAACAAGAAAACTGAAAATGCAACCAAAACACAAACAAAATGGATGAGAATGAGGTCATTAATTAGTCACAGATACACAAGTACAGTTCATTACACAGGGGATTTCTAGTTTAAATGCTTCACTGAAAATGTGCGTATAAGGAAACATTTCGGATTGAGGATACGACAGAGACAAATTTTAGCTCGTCCTAGCCTTACATTTGGTAACACATTTACAGACATCAGTTATTCTCACTGTCGGTTCACTTGCTGACCTGCTGTCAATTTAAGTTCTCCAGTCTTAAATGTTCTTCACATGCAGAACATTTCCCACCGCTGTCTGGTTCCATTCAGATGATAAGTAATGACTGTGTACTGGCAGTAGGGTCAGAAGGATATTATGGTACAGAGGTTTATCTTGTGTGTGGCGTGGGTCAGTAGAGGTTGGTGGGTAAGACATTAGTCTGTCAGACTGTCTGCTACAGTGACATTCAGCAATACTCTGTCTGAGGATAAGAGCCTGTGTGTTTTTCTTTTATTGATAAATGATTTTTATTAGATAAATGTCTTCATAATCTTTTTATGGTAAAAACGACAGTAGTTGCCAGGCACCATGACCTTTATGTCACTAAATAAAACCTTAAAAGTTAGGAACAGGAAGTCTATATGTAGCTCTACATAATTTTTGTATGGTTATCCTTGGGTGGTGAAGCATACAACAAAAAGACAAGGATGGAAAGATGTTAAAAGAGGCAGTAAAACTACACTTAATTATTCAAATAAATGCATCATCTATTTGTCCACCTTGTAATTCACATCACCTCTGAGTCTTTCCACCCATTTGCGCTGTAATAATTGTAAAGAAAATGAATGTAATTGAAGGGGCTGTTATCGGAATTACACCAGTGAATTAGAGTTGGCTGTTCATTAGGAATATTCCACTATTTGTTGCTTTTTTTCCCCATAGAGTTTGAGAGTTCGAACAGGAGTCGGCAGGGCGTTCAGTGTGACAGTGACATTTAGACAATATAGTTAACAAGTTAACTGCGCTAATGACAGATTGAATATGTGCAACCATTTTTTCCTGACATTAGACATCAAGTATCCTGTTAAGACTACCGTGATGACGTGAGCTCAACACTCTGTATCAGTCTTACCTCAGTGCAGCCCCATACAGTTTTAAGTGGGCAGACAAACTCCCTCAGCCAGTGAGCGCAACAAAACACAAGGGAACATCTTCTTCATCACCAGCAGAGCCAATTGATAAATCAAGCTTTTGCCAAATCCAGTCAGAGGAACAGCGAAAATGTCTTTTTATTCAAGAAAGTTTCAAAGTGCATACTCTTGTTCTTGTTTGATTATTGTTACATGACTTATTGCTGTGTTTTCTCTACTAACATTAGAGTTAGCACTCATTGCCTTCATTTTACGTCATCAACTTCAAGCTGTCTCTGATTGGCTACTGACGTTGTCAGTTACGGTGCAGATCCTTGATTGGCTCCGATTGGATTTTAATTTCTGCAAAGTGTTTTGGGCGGCACCAAGTCCAGACTGATACAGAGAGCAAAACAGAATGTCGCGCTCATGTCAGCAGGATGATCTTACCAGGCTAGATGTCAAACAAAAGTCAGAGACTGTGCAGTATCAAGTTGCTGTGAGCTGTAAATTCATCACTTCTAAGCAAACAGCAGAAGGTTAAGTTATCTCGGAGCTTTACGGTGCAAAGTCTGTCCTCCACCCCAGCAGCTGCCTCTGTGTCTGCAGCAGCCTGTACCAAAGAGCAAAGTGAAAGTGAGGAGTGCTCACTCTGCCACAAAATCTGTGGACTAAAACATCCCCAGATTTACACTACACTGCACACTGACTGGCAAAAAAAACCAAAAAACGAAGAAATGTGTTTGACATAGAACAAATTCTACATAGCTGTCAAACAAAGTGGAGGGTTAATGCTCTGTAATTGACTGACTGTTTCTCTTGTCTTGAATGTGCAGGTGAGCTGTCCCTGCAGAGGCTCTCTGGCACGGTGCTGGATTACAACAGCACCGAAAAATGTCCAGGAAGCAACAACAACATTCAGACCAGCATCAGCTTCCAGTGTGGGAAAACCATGGTAAGACTCAAACACCCAAGAACATGTTTTTAAAATGTGCTCTTCCAGGAGCTGTGTTTAGGGTAATACACAGATGGGGCTGAAGGTTAGAGACGCAGGTTTGTTCACCGGAAGGTTGACAGTGTGATTCCCAAACAGGCCGGATACATCTGAGTGGGAAAAGTGAAAGCGGAGCACCTGCTCCTCTCTTATTACCACCCCTGAGTTGCCCTTGAGCATTGGCAGTTATTGGTATTTGGTATTAGCTGCTTTTGTTCCTGTGTGTCAGCTAACACCTGGTCTACATTGTCTGCTGTGTCAGAGTCACGACAACAGCATCTGTGAGTGTCTGCACCAGATCAGTTCAACAACAGCACTGCTTGGTTTTGAGCACTTACAGCCTAAAAGGTTGTGTGATATATGTACTTGTAGGCTATATTTAAAGTCCCTAGCTGATGTATATATGAAGCCCATTGTGTCTGCTTTACATACTAAACGCTCCTCTTATTTCCATTCATGAAGCATAATTAAAGAGCGAACGAGTGTGCAAGGTGTTTCCTTTAGTTGAAAGAAATCTAAAAAAGCTAAAATGACATTTAGGTGATACCAGAAGCTGCTGACAGCTGCAATGACAGGAAGTGAATCTTTGAGGAGAGATGATGTAGGACACTGACAGTCACCTGCTCTGTATTTCTGCTTAGTTTATTTAGTTCTGTGTCTGTGGTTTCAGGGCAGCCATGGGTTGACATTGTCATTTCCTGTCAAGTCAGTGGAGCAGAAGAAGATGATCTGCGTTAGATTTTCAGTTTACAAGGTCTAAAATGGAGAAATGGAAGTGGCTTTCATGAAACTTTTCAAAAAGTTATCGAATGCTGAAAAGAAGAAGTGATGAGAGCCAAATGCAGATACAGTCAGGTCCATAATTATTTGGACAGTGATACAGTTGTCGTCATTTTGGCTCTGTACACCACCACAATGGGTTTTTAAATGAAACAAAGAATACCTGCTTAAAGTGCAGACTCTCAGCTTTCATCTAAGGCTTTTTTCCAAAAATGTAGTATGAACCGTGTAGGAATTACAACCATTTCTTCACACAGTCCCCCAGCTCTAAGGGCTCATAAGTATTTGGACAAACTAACATAATCATCAATTAAACAGTCAGTTTTAATACTTGGTTGCAAATCCTTTACAGTCAATGACTGCCTGAAGTGTTGGACACATAGACATCATCAGATGCTGGGTTTCTTCCCTGGTGATGCTCTGCCAGCCCTTTACTGCAGCCGTCTGCACTTCCTGCTTGTGTTTTGAGTGTTTTGCCCTCAGTTTTGGCTTCAGCAAGAGAAACGCATGCTCACTTGGATTCAGGTCAGATGATATGACTTGGCCATTGCAGAACATTCCACTTCTTTGCCTTAAAAATGTCTTCGGTTGCTTTTGCAGTATGCTTCAGGTCAATGTCCAACTGCACTGTGAAGCATCCTCCAATGAGTTTTGAAGCATTTGGTTGAATCTGAGCAGATAATGGTGCCCCAAACACTTCAGCTTTCATCAACACCACTTAAACAATTAAAAAAGCTTCCTTATGTTTAGGTCTTCTATGTTTAGATTATTTACTATATCTCTCTCAAACTGACTTGGATAGTGTAGCACAGTGGCTGGGACATACTCTTCGCCTTTTGCTTAATGTGTCTCAGGTTAGATTTGGTATCAGACTTTCAAGGCTAAATGGTAATGTTTTAAGTGTGTTGATGATACTTAAGTTTTACTTTATTATGAGCGTGAACTTCCTCAAATTTTGTAATAAGCCCCTAATATTATTTTATGACATCAGAAAGTGTCTTTCTACATTTAATGTTTCTCACCAAAACTCACTGAGTGTGCTCTTGAGTAGAGTTGTACCGATACCGCTACCAGTATTGGAAATGCTTCCGATACTGCCTAAAATGCAGTATCGGTTATCAGCGACTACAGCCTATGACCAATCCGATACCATGTGATGCCTCACGTCATTACACATACGCACGCTACAGGCAAATGAAACGGAAACAGAGTTTAAAAAGCATTCATGTCAAATGTCTTTTTTACCAAAGTGTGTGGCTGCACTTTAACCTGTGTCTTGATCTGTGTCAACACTGGATAATAATAACAATAAAAAAAGTTTTATGGCATTCATTCTACTATTATGTATTTATTTCTTAATATTTTACAGAGTTTTAGGAATTGAGACATACAACAATTCATATCCCATCCATTTTTATTTTACGCACTGGTATCGGATCAGTACTCTGTATCGGCAGATACCTAAGGTTCAGGGATTGGAATCGGTATCGGGAAGGAAAAAGTGGTACCGGTGCATCTCTACTCTTGAGTTCTTAAAAAAAGGTGTCAGATAATTTTTTCATGAAACATTTGCGAAGTCAAGTTTAAAATCAGCATTTTTTTTACATCCATTTTTATTTGCCTGCAGTCTTCTTCACTACCTATTTAACCATGGCTGTGTATTGGCAAGAATCTGGCGATACAATACAGGGATTACAATTTAATATATTGCAATACTCTAAACCGGGTGATATATTGTGATGTTTTTTTAAATTCTAATTTTAGGAAAACCGTCATAGTATAAAGGAAACACCACCGGGACAATTGGATCTGTATTTGTATTTATCACAGTTCCTGTAACATCCAACATCATAGTACTTTCTTTAGTCTGAGCAAAGGAATCAACATTACCCAAATCGTTAAAAAATACAATAAAAGTGCTTGCAGGATTCTTTGGTTACATACATTAAGGATAAAATGTGAACAGCAAAAAGTCGAAGAGTTATATCAGTGTTTAATTTCTCCCAGCAAATTCAGAGCCTCATTGCGTATTTAATATAAACAAACTAAGTAATGCATGCTAAACCTCCCCTTTATTCATCTGTGTGTTAAATTGTTCATGTTATGCTACACTTTGTTGTTTGGCTTTGACTCTCTCCAGAGCAGAGCTGTTCACTACACAGCGCTATGAAATGTTGTTATTCACCCATATCAAGATGAAACTACCCGTCTTACTCTCGTTCCTTTGTTTGTGTGCTGCAGGGGACCCCGGAGTTTGTTGCTGTGTCTCAGTGTGTTCATTACTTTGAGTGGAGAACGTTCACCGCCTGCAAGAAAGATAAATTCAAGCCGCACAAAGAGGTATGTGGTGGAACATGTGACTCACTGACGAGAAGGTTTTTGTTATGTGTAAGGAAAAAAGAAACAGCCGCCAAGTCTGTCAAGGTGTGATATATGAGAAACAATGAGCCAGAGAGGTGTTACAGAGGAAATAGAAAGTCTTCCCACTCCTTTGAGTGTGAACAGAGTTTATAGCATGTATTTATCAGCGTAGAAACATGTCACATGTTGCCATGGTGGAGCTGTTAGTGTGAGTTTAATGTGGAATCATTGAAAAAATGTGTGACATTAATTAAAGTTGCTTATACAACATACAGTATATCTGTGGCAAAAGAGCAACAGACCCATGTTTTTGTTGGTTAGATGAATATTAATGTGTTAACTAGTACTCCTCACTTAAAGTATTATCATATGCAATATCCACATCAAAGGAAATAGAACTTTTCAATAAAGGAAAAATATGTCACAGCATCCTATTACATGCATGGCAGCATGCTTGTTTGGTACAGACTCCAGCAAAAATCACATCATCATCACTTTTTAATTTTTTTCAGTGAAAATCAAATGAAAAAATTACTATTCCCACTAAAATCGCAATTTATATCACAATCACAATAATTTGCCAAAAGAATCACAATTTTTAAATTTAATTTGATTTATATTTATTCAAATTAATTATCATTAATTAAATTAATTTAATTATTTTATTTATTTATTTTTGACAGTTTTTCACTTATGAGTTAAGTGTTTTGTGTCTCTATGAAATCGTAGTTGCTCAGGTTTACCACAAAAGTTCCCATTAATTAAAGTCCATATCTGGAATCCTTAAATAATTTGGAAACTTTCTCTACAAAATTCTCTACATTAAAGCCCTCCAAAAGTATCAGCATTGCTACTTGTACCTTTACAAGTTACCACATTAGCTGAGAGTTTATAACATTAACAGATTTATCACAGCTTAGAGGAGATTTTTAATGACATGTAGGCACATCAACTACAATTACTATACAGTGTTGTCTGGAACCAAGTACCTAACCAATATGTTATTGGTCATGTATCCAGTATGTTATGTACCAGTATGACACTGTCTCCTCTCTCCAGGTGCCCTGCTATGTGTTTGACTCGGATGGTAAGAAGCATGACCTTAACCCTCTGATCAAAGCGACCGATGGTTATCTGGTGGATGACGGCGATGACAGCATTGACTTCTACATCAACATCTGCAGAAGTCTCAGTGAGTACCTGAGGGAGGGTGGAGAGATGAATGGATGAATGAATGATTTAGAAAATGAATTGCTGAGATTAGGTGCTTAGTAATACTGAGTTAATTGTGTATGTGGGTTTTTTCCTTGTTTAGTCGAGAGAAATCATCGAATGTGATTCTGATAACCATCGTGATGGTGGGTTTATCTTGTACTAGTGGTGGGTGCGGTTTGTAGGGGCGTGGCGTGTATTCAGATATACGTAGACACATTGCAGCACTGTAACTTGAGCAATACTGCTGGCTGATTCTTCCACATTATCTCAAATCCGTCCTCTTCTTTTCTCAGACCGTCCTGACAAATCATGTCCAGAGGAGTCTGCAGCCTGTCTGGTCACCAGTCAGGGCTCCTACAACATGGGCTCTCCTACTGGACAGCTGGAGCTGCTGTCAAATGACAGGTATGAATTCTGACCTCCTGTTCAATACATGGGAGACTCTCGGCATCAGTCACCTGACTTTGCTCCTCCCTCCTGAGTAGGGAATGTTTGCTGCTGTCTTGTCAGGACAAATCTTCCATTATGTCACTGACAATTTAGATTTACTACAGTTTTTTTTCTGAAGTCTGTGTTCAACCTCTACAAGTCTACATCATACATATATAAAGAGAGTAACCTTTTATTGGACAGATATTAAACTTTTACTCTTTTCACTTGTTTTTTGTCTCATCTAAAGACTAAGGTTACAGTATCAAGTCAGTCCGGGCTCGTCTCCAGACATCTGTAATGGACACGATCCTGCTGTCACCATCACTTTCGTCTGTCCATCAAGCAGGCATCCAGTAGGTTACACACACACACAGCAAACTTGTATCTACGTGCTTTTCTACTGTGCTTAAAAAAACTGTAACTAATTCCTGCTTTACTAAAAGTGTCCTTTGGCTTCACAGGGCAGCCCTCCTAAAATGACAGCCGAATCGAACTGTCGTTATGAAGTGGAGTGGGTGACTGAGTACGCGTGTCACAGAGACTATCTGGAGAGTCATAGCTGCAAACTTACCAGTGAACAGCACGACATCTCCATAGATCTAACGCCTCTCACCTTGAGCTGTAAGTAGTTCTTCCTTTAAACCAGGGGGTCTCAAACTACCACCAGGGAGGCCTCAGACAATTTCACAAAGCCACCTACATGTAAAGAATTCATTGTTACATTGGCCCGCAAATTATTTTTTATATTTTCCTATTTATTTTGAAGTATTTGCTTTATTTTGTAGCAAGGCTGCAGAAACGAAAGATGAAAAATGGCTTTTTATTTCACCAGTGTCAAAGAGAGCTGTACCACACTGCTCAACTTGTCGACTGGTCCAGCACTAAGCAAGCGGGCTGCAGTCGGAAGCGGCGAAACAGACTGCAATTTAATCACTTAGGACAATTATGGATCGCAAATATACGTCCGCTAGCATTATTGAAAGGATCCTTACAGAGACAGATCCTTTTGTGACAGAGGAAGATTCTTTTTGTCTAACTAGAAACAGCCCTGAAACCGCTATCGCCAAACTAACTAAACTCCATTTAAATTCTAGTTAAACAAAAATAATTTTACTAACAAAAAGATCTGTCTCTGTAGGGATCCTTTCCATAAATTGTCAGACACTTAGAATAACAATCTGAGCCTGTCAGTGACAAAAGCAAGCCTTTATGGTGGAAAGACATTTAAGTTGCATAATTGCGTTGCAGTGATTACATTACAGCCTGTTTCACTGCTGCCAGTCGCAACCCTGTCTCCCAATACTGGACCAGTTTCAAAACTCCATTAGTCACTTAAACAAATCATGGGAAAATAGTGTTCAAGTTGAAAAATACAGAAGTTACCTTTTTAAACCCCTTAAGGAAGTAGCTAGCAGCCAAAATGCTGTACCTTTGTACTCGTGTCCTCATTCCTTAAACTGGTTCTTAAAAACTACAGAAGTGAACACACGCACACAGAAGGAGGTATTTCTTTGTTCTACAGGCATGGAAGCAACAAAGTGGAACCCCCAGTTAGCCAAGTAGTATTAAAAGTGTGATCCGTAAATTCAGATAAAGCTCAAACATTCCTTCAAGATAATATATTTAACCTTCAAGAATGATTGGCTCATAGTGGTGCTTTTTTTTAGCCTTGTTAGAGGAAGAAACTATGGGAGTGAGCTAAATTGACCTTCCTGTTTTTTGTCAGCTCATTGTTAGTCATATTGTTAGTCCATTTATTGTCACAATTCATGCGCAATCTATGGCTACGTTCACACTGCAAGCCTCAGTGCTCACTTTGGGTTCATTGCTTAGATTTCTTTTGGTGGCTGTTCACATAATTTCTTGAATGTGTCCAATATCAGATTTCGGTGTTAACTGGTCACAGTCCTGAACTGACCTGCATGTGCAAAAAATACATACAATAAGATGATGATGACAATAATTAGTCACTGGATAAATATGTCAGGCTAAACCCTCTGATACCACTTTGTGTTTGTGTGTGCAGCTACAGACCACCCGTACTACGCGCACTCTGGACCCAGTGATGGGGATGACAGCTACGTCTACTACCTGAACGTGTGTGGAGAGATCCCGACTAATGAATGTGGCCAAGAGCAGTTCATATCGTCCTGCCAGGTGAAGAAGTCTGGAGACGTCAAGAAGGTGGCTGGGAAATATCAGAACCAGACACTACGGTAATGTGTGTGTGTCTGTGTGTCTGTGTCAGTCAGCTGGTTGGTGCTTCAAGTCACATACACTAGCCTTTTTTACACAAAAACTCTGTGACAGCACTGCGACAATATCCCTTCATTGTGTCAGATTTGCTTTTTTAATCAGAACTACAGTAAACAACGCTGGCATAATGCTGCCCAAGTGTGTGATTTTAGATGCATGCCAGCGTTGCGGGAGCAAAAGAGGCATAGCCAGTGTGATGTATAGCACAGCCTCAGCCTCTAGTGTGATATATAACACGTTAGGCAGCACTTTAGAAACGATAAAAATTGTACAACAGGGCAATAACAATAATTTACCATCCCTGTTACAAAGTGGGTGATTTCGTTCTTTGCTAATTTGTGGACATTTTAGGTTGCTGTTTTTCTTCTCAGTTAGCTGGTTACTGCTCTAGCTGATATTTAAATCTCCTGATTGTGGGTCACACACATAACACGTCATCAAAACGTCACCCTTGTCCCCTCCCGTTGGCTGTCCCTTTTCACAGACATTAATTCAGCGCTGTTACTACCTCTGCTGAGACAACCCTGTCCCTCCATTCTGTGGTCGCACCTTTTATACAGAATGGTGAGGCAGAATAATGGCACACATTTCTGCCTTGAACAGACAGTGTAAAAGCAGCTACTATGTGAGGAAAAATCATGGTTTCACAAATGCTTTGTAATAACCTAGAGTCTTTAATTTAATGTATTAAATGTTAGAGTTGTTATTTAAAGATTTTATAAATGCAAAGTTGAAGTATATCATTAACTGTCTGCCAGCTTTAAAGGTAAACTATGCAGGAAGTTACTACAACTATTTGTCAGCAGTGTTACCAGGGAAAGTGTGAGCCAGCCCCACTGTAGCTATATCTGCATTTTTTCAGCACCATGTCCACCGTTTTCATAGCTTCCTCTTTGATGCTTACGTTCTGGCACCCAGAAAGTCCCAACCTCACCTGCGTCTTGTGCCCAGAAATGTCCCCAACAGGGCAAAATAAGAACAAAATAAGAAAATCCAGGCAGAGGGCAGAGTCTCTGCAGATAAATACACCGCCACACACTTCTAGTGGGTCATAAATGGCAGAGCATGTCATCAGTGTTGTGACGGAATGCAGATACAGCTGTTCAAACTCATGATTTAAAAAAAAAAAAAAACAATGACATGATATGCCTCATCATTATTTGTTGAGCATGATTTTTCCCCCCAATTTTTAGGTAGCACGAGGTTTTTTTTTCTCCCAAAATTTAACTCTTATCCAGAAAAAGTAGAATAGTAAATAGCCTATCAGTCCCAGAAATTACCCAAGAACACTTTTTTGAAAGAAATGTGTCAGGAGAGGTCAAGAAGCCACAGGCTTACACAAACGCACCTCCCCTCAACTTAAGGAAAAAAAGACAATGACAAAAAAAGGGGGAAAAAGGTAGACAAAAGAACTGTGCTGTCATTTTGCAGATAAAATACAACAAAAGATAAATGACAAGAGGAAGCACACTGAGCAGTCAGTGAAAGATAATCCAATAAAAAAAACAAGAAATGCATAGAACACAGTGCAGAGAAAAAAGAGAAAAACACCTCATGTGAAACATCTTCAATCATCTACATCAATGACTCGTTGATGAAATTTCAAACCATGCCAGTTTGGCTGCATTCACACCAAATCTGGCAATAAGCCACATGGTTGTGTGGCAGTGTTAGATTGTCACGTGAATTGCACATTTGTGGGGGAGTGGCAGGTGTAGAGAAAGCCAGTCTCCTCATCTCAGCAGCTGAGTATTTGTCTTCCCTGAGTTTGTTTTTGCTGGCTCTAAAGATCTGTCGAATTCCTTTTGATTGTCATTTCTCATATCTTCCTGTCACGAAAGACAGTACGTGCACGCACACACAAACAAACCAAATGAGTGCTCTCCTTTGTGGAGAGTACAGATGGTAATACATACTTTATTTTTTTACTCACTATAATATTTAATGATAGAGAGAGACTGTGTTACTTGTTCCTGTGGACTGTGGACATCTTTCTAGTCTGATTACTGATCATGTGATTGGCCGTTGCAGCAGGACACAGGGTTGCGTTTGTCCAAATCTTAAATCTGTTTCAACTTATCGCCATAGCTCCAAAGCTTTTTCTTTCCAGGCCTCCCCTGCGGCCCCACCACCTCAGCCTATATGCATTACCCACATTCAGATGAATGGGAGGAGTGGCGTTTTCACTGCAACGCTGGTGTGAATGCAGCCAAAATCAACTGTTTCACCTTCCTGACCTGTTTTCTTTTTTTTTTTCCATCTGTAGTTATTCAGATGGAGATCTGACTCTGATCTACCCAGATGGTACCAGATGCTCCACTGGCTTTCAGAGAATGACCATCATCAATTTTGAGTGCAACAAGAATGCATGTAAGACACAGAAGCCAATTTTTCATTTATTTCTTTTAAACATTCCTTTGTTTTATATTTAATTTTAACATTTTCTTTACTCTGGCATCACCTCATAGCAGTTTAAAGAATTACAGACAGCAAGAAGATAGGTTGCTGTCATGAGATTGTCCTCCTAGTAAATGTTTTGTTCATACAAGTTGTACTGTGCATGATGCGCAGTGTGTCCGTGAGATTAAGATGAATCACAAGGACACAATTAATGTCATTTCTCTGATTCCGCATTTCCAAAATGTAGTGTATTATGTACATTATATGTACAACATATTGTATTTGTCACCATTTGGAGTTTCTTGAATCTCTCACCCAAATTTACACATTTTTAAATTCAGTTACTCATGAGGTAACTCAATGATTTGTGCATTTTCACCCCTTTGTTTTCAGAATTGTTAGACAGTTGTAATCACGTCACAGTTCATCCATAATTCACAGTTTGCCTCATTTTTCTGCAGCTAACGGTGGGCGAGGGACTCCAGTTTTCTCAGGGGAGACAGACTGCACTTATTATTTTGACTGGGAGACGGCCTTCGCCTGCGTCAAGGAGAAGGAGGATCTGCTGTGTCGAGTCACCAATGGTCACAAACACTACGACCTTTCACCCCTTACAAAATACCCCGGTGAGTTTAAATGTCAAAATTTGTCTCGAAGAAAGCCGTCAGTTGTTGTCATAATTACTCAGTATAGCTTGTTTCCCATGCTGTTGTGACTGAACGTTTATTGCTGAAGCTTCACCTTCCTTTGTGTCTCTGCTGCACCAGAGTCAGACGTCGGTGAGAACTGGGAGGTGGTGGATGCTAAATCTACAAAGCAGGACTTCCGTTTCTACCTGAACGTCTGTCACAAAGTCATCCAGACAGGAGATGCTGCTGGCTGCCCAGTGAATGCCTCCATCTGTGCAGTAGGTAAGAGTCTCAAAAAAAGATGGGTGATTTCTAAAGACTAATGGATTGAGACTATTTCAGGTTTTTTCCCCACAAAAAAATCAGTGATGGGGATGTAAGTGGTGGTTTATGAGTGCTTTTTGGCCCTGATTCTTCAACATTTAGTCATCATTAATGGTTTCACCCATTAAAAACACATTACAGAGCCATACTTTTGCAGTGGATCGCTATCATATTCCTTTATTGCAATAAATGTGGCCAGTGTAGTTTATTGGTTGTGTCTCTTTCTTTCAGATAAACAACATGGGGCCATCAGCCTGGGCAGCTTCCTCTCATCTCCCCAGAAGACCAAAATAGGAAATGACATCAGATTGGTGTACACTGAGGGGAGTTTTTGCAAGAATAAGAAAACGAGGATCCAAACTATCTTGACCCTAAAGTGTAAAACAGGTAGGCTGAACAATAAATATATTTCTCTAACATTTTTATTCTTTGTCTTTTGTCTCTGATTTCTGTCTGACTGGGATGTCTTTCTTAACATTTCTTCTTCCTGCCCTCTTTGCAGGAGATCTTGAGAGCGCTCCCGTCCTTCGTAGCATTTCGTCCGATGAATGTGTCTACGAGTTGGAGTGGTACACTGCTGCCGCCTGCGTCCTCTCCAAGACACAGGGGGACAACTGCAAGGTGGAGGACCCTCAGGCTGGTACGTCATGCAAACACACGAGTTTGATCAATGTGGTTTCTGACTGATGACTGTTTTACTTGGGCAAGAAAGCAGCAGGGTTAGTGGTGAATGTGTATCAGTGGAAAAACAATTAAGGCATACAACATATCTCTGCTGTCTGCCAGTTAAGGTTTTTTTGTCAGCTAAAAAACCACATAGACCGCACTGGGTGTAGCCTGATGTTACTTTGCTACAGTCTAAACTGCTGTCACTCTGCTGTCAAAGCGAGGTTACATGCTGGCAATACAAGGTGTCCAAACCTACAGATTGCAACCAGGAAACCGTACTTGCTCAAATCATGAATTCCTCTTTTGGTTTTAAAACATTTATTACAATCACAGCAAATTAAGTCAACTGAACTTCCTCGGTGGTTGTTTCAACTCTCAGCTCTACCACCTGGTGGGGCAGGCAATTTAACCTCTGCAGGTCACACGCTCATGTCACATGAGAGCTGATACATGTGAATCATCAAAGGGGCTTCTTGTGCTGCCATCTAGTGGTTGCTTCATGATCTGTCCTGTTGCGTTTACAGTTCTGTGCTGTTTGAATGAACCATTATCTCATCACAGCAAATGCTTTGCTTACTGACCTCTGGTGCTCCACAGGGTTCTCTTTTGACTTGTCACCACTCACCAAACCAAAGGGTGGCTTCTACAACCTGACCAGCGGCAGCTATGACTACTACATCAACGTCTGTGGTCCTGTCACTGTTGCTGGCTGTCCTGACAAGGCCGGAGCATGCCAGGTCGAAAAGAGGTAAGAGGGAGCTGCAAGCAGGAGCACACTCACACATTTCTGCAGTAAATCACAACCATGTAAGTTAAAGTGTCAACACAGGTTATCACCAATCAGCTGACTCAATCCAGAAGTCTCCATGATGTGCTCAAAAAACGGTGTAACTTGTCACAGGTAGCCATGTTGTTTTTATGTTTTTATGTATTTTTCTAGGATTTCTTTTTTCTTTTCAAATACAAAGGAAAGTGAACAACTTGAACACAGAACAATTATATCAATTACCAAGTACTGGACCGTTACTAAGTTTACATACAGCATACATTCATTCAAATGAATAAAAAAAATAGACTATTAAGTTTAAGTAAATATATACAGTTTTTCTAGGATTTTAAAAGTCATCATCACATGCATCAATGTCCCCTTTAAATATGTTATTTTCTTTAACAGGTAAAAAAGGACAGGAAATGCAATTCTGTCTAGATTTGGTCACTACTATATTCCACTGAAATGGATCTCAGCTGTGAAATTTGCACAGGAAATATGAAAAATAAGGCGTTTTCAGACCAGAGGAAATTTTCGTAGTTCTAAGAACCTCACTTTTCAGTGTGTCTGGACCACAAGAACTAGGAACAATCATAATTCTTAGAATTCTTAGAAGGTACTCTGCCAGCTCAACAGGAAACTGGAGTGATGTGAAGTGTGCATTGATGGGTTGAACACATGAGCCAATGCAGCACCAGCAGCCACCATTTTTAAAAACCCATGTAAACAACAGACAGCAGTTATTAACAAAAAAAATGGAAGAAAACACAAAAAAATGGACTGACCATGAAGTCCAGGCTCTAATGAGCATATGTGCATCAGTGGAAATGCAATGCAGTTTTGACAAGTCAAACAAAGTACAATTGATCACAGTAATAGCGGGCTTACGTCACTTCAGAGTTCCCGTTGGTGATGTGAATGCTAACAGATAAAAAAAGCTCTTAGTTCTCCATGGTGCTCTCCAGTGTGCAGCTCCTCTCAGCGAGTTCCCAGAACTGTTTTGTCAAAAATACCTTTAGAGGAGTACAAGTTTTTGTTAAATTCAAATTGGTGGTTTTTGATTTATGACTTTTTGTACCTAAATTCTTACTGCCACAATCAGGCTTACAATGGTTGTGATTTATTGAGGAGCATTTGTAGAGGATTATTCACATTTATGCCAGATTTTACATCTGTATTGTACTCTGTTTTATGGAAGTTTGAGATATTGAACAAATGACAAGGTAAATAAGTGACACAAAAACAAAAGATATCAGGCCTCTTTTTAATTTTAAACAGATGTCAAAGTGTTAGAATTAAAAGCATCACCTTAAATCTAATGTATATACTGTAAAATGAAAAAAGGGTAACGTAAAGTTAATCAAGGACATGACAACTTCTTCCATCCGCCACTTCAGTTCATGGAGTCTTGGGGAGGCAAACTCCCGTCTGTCGTACTACGATGGCCTGATCCAGCTGATGTACAGTAACGGCTCCCAGTACCACAACAAAGAACGCACTCTCAGATCCACACTCATCTCCTTCCTCTGTGACCCAGAAGCCGGAGCTGGATACCCCGAGTTCCAGGTAAACCGTGTCTCTGGATGTTGCTGATATACTGTAGTTGTTGTTTTATACTACATTTTCTTTAGTCTTTGGTTAGCCTCCGTTTAAGGCACATTTTGTACCTCACTGGTATGACCTGTAACTCTAATCTTGTATTATTTTCTAAATCTAGATTGAGGACAAATACACGTATAACTTCCGCTGGTATACATCCTACGCATGTCCTGAAAGGCCTCATGAGTGTTTGGTAACAGACCCCAACACTCTCGAGCAGTACGACTTGTCAAGGTAATTCATGGAAGCATATTAGGTTCTGCCAGGTTCCAGGTTTGCTCAACTCTTACTGGAGCATAGAGAGAAAAGAGGCGGGACTTAGAAGGGCAAATTCAAGAGTAAAAGACCAAACAAGACTGGTGCAGTCCAGCATGGGACGTTACTGTAACTAACCACCTCACCTTATTATATTCTTCTGCCTCCAGTTTGTCACGCTCAAGTAGGAACTGGCAGACCATGGATCTATCCGACCCCATGAACCTAAAGAAGTACTACATCAACATATGCCGGCCTATCAACGCTGTAGCAGGCTGCGATCGCAACGCGGCTGTTTGCCAGATGAAGTACATATCTGATCAGGTCTGTAACAGCTAGAAACAAAGTGTGAAAAATAGCACCTTAACTTAAAAAGAAGCTTATAAGAACGTTTTGTGTTGTATTTTTACATATAAATCTTCCATAGTGCACTTTTTAAAATGCTAAACCAAAATCATTTTAGACATGTTACAACCACAACCTTTTACTAATGAATGCTGACTATATTGACGCTCAAATGATGTTCAGGAGCTGTTTCCTTCCCCTCTGTCCTCAGGGCTCTCCGAAGGAAGTTGTGTCAGTCAGCAACATGGGTATTTCCAAGCGGGGGCCGATAATTGAGGGGCGGGACCACCTGCTGCTGGAGTTCACAGACGGCTCTGAATGCATATCAGACGGCCAGAAGCTCACGTACACAACACTTATCCACCTGATCTGCTCCAGAGGAACTCAGGTGAGTCGGTGCAGCTTACACAGTGAAGTGGAGCGCGGCTTGTTGATGTTTGTCATGTACCTGAGATGTGACTGTGTTTGTGTTCCACACTGTGCAGTCAATGCCCCTGCAGTTCCTGCTGTACCAGAACTGTACTACCACCTTTGAGTGGTACACCAGGGCAGCCTGTGCCATCAAAACCACAGAGACCAATGTGAGTTCAGCTATACTACAATATTTTCTCATCTCATTAATGCACACTGATAATACACCAAAACAGAAAGATGTTACACTGTGAAACTGATATGATTAAGATAATATGATATTTGGAAAGATTAAAAATCTGTAACCTGTCTTTGTGTCTCAGAGCTGTGCTGTGGTGGACCCCAACACTGGCTTTGAGTTCAACCTTCAGCTTTTGGCCTCCAAGACTGGATATAAGACAAGTGGGAATGGCAAGGACTTCCTGGTAAGACAGACACAGTGATAGCACTCTGCAGCTCTCATGTGATGTTTGAATGCATTTTAATCAGCTCTGATATGACCTGTGTTGCTGCCAGACGTGTGATGGCCAGTGTACAATTTAATTTAGACTGCAACTAACAGTTACTTTAATTAGAGATAAATCTTTCAATTATTAAAAAAAGCTCATCCCAGTTTGCAAAGAGCCCAGGTTGATTGTTCTGTGTACAGTGTTTACGATAATATAAGACAAGGTGACAAATATTTTTAAAAAAAATTTAAAAAAAAATAAATAATTAAAAATGTTTAGAAAAATGTTGCTGTTTTCTTTGAAAAATGACTTAAATGATTATTTGATAATTCATATTATAGATTTTATTTCTAGCTTTTTAACATTTTAATAATACACAAACACGGACATAAGAAATACAGGACAGAGAAGGGAAAAAAGATGACAACAAAAAAAGAAAATAATGATAGTAGTAGTAGTAGTAATGATAATAATAATAATGAGAAGCAAACATCAGATAAAGGATAACACACTGTCAGCTTAAGGAAAGAAAGAACAATTATGCCTCAGTTTGTACAATATCCACAGGAAGGTTGAGGCTGAAAGATGGCATCTATGGGGTAAAGACCATGGATGGTCAGGGAAGGTCCAAAGGAGACATAGCGTCCTGCAGATACAAGCACAGTGTACAGTCCAGTGCAGGGAAGCAGTTAGTCTGCTTGACTCCTTACCTTTTTGATATGTACGATAAAGGGTCCTCAGATTTAAAGAAAAAAAAAAAAACTTGATGAGGGAGTACCAGATTTCTTATATAGCCATTTTGTAAAGCACGGAGGGGGAGTAGATTATCAAAATAATTTCTGATTAACTTTCTTTCAAGCAACAAATTGTTGAATTGGCAAATTGTTTCAGCTCTAAAGCTTTTAAAAAGCTTTTCATAGTTTGAAGCAAAAACAAGTTGTGTCCTTTTCTACCTTCCTCTCACCACCCTGTAGGTAAATATCTGCTCAGATGTGGCAGAATGCGGGCAGGGCGTGGCTGGCTGTGAGCTGGAAGACGGCAAACCCATCAGCCCAGTGGGGGTGGAGAAGACCCTCCAATACTCCACTGATGGCCTGCTTAGCCTAACATATAAGGGAACCCTGGACGATCCCACAGGTACTGAGAGTGTCATGTTTTCACACCGACTGGTTCACTTTACTCTGATCAGCTGTGGTTTAACTTCAGACTTCTACGAACTTTTAAACATTTCCTCCAGTCTGCACCTTATGCCATGTTTTCATTACAATGTTTTCCCTTCATCAGCAACTCGGGATACCTTCACCATTAACTTCGTGTGTGACCCAGACTCTCACCCCGGCTCATTAAAACTGCTTCGAGAGGACTTGAGCTCTTTAACCAACCATGTCGTCCACAACGTCCTCTTTGAGTTCTCCACTGCCCTGGCCTGCATCCCTGCACCAGTGGACTGCCAGATCATTGGTATGGACACACACACAAGCACTGGCCTTACACGAGAACCCTTAAACACCTCTTATTTTACTTGTTTGTGTAAATATATTTTTGTTAAATCTAGATTCCCATGGTAACGAGTATGACCTGAGGAACCTGATCCGGGACAGCCCCTGGACCGCCATACATACAGATGCTGTCAAGTCACGCAGCTTTTATATCAGCGTCTGCAAACCCCTCCCTACTCTGAAAGACTGTCCAGGTTGGTATGCTCATCCATGTTTCCCCACCCAGTGCACCCACACTTACACACATTTTAGGAGGTTTACAAGGCTCCTTTGATTAAGAAGACAATATAAACACTACAATAAAACAACATGCAGCATATCAAACCACAAAGTCAGAGTGAAATTAAAATCGAAGGGAAATTATCTAGAATTTTGTCCTGTAATAATACGTTCTTTTCTTCTCTCCAGTGGGTCCTTTGGGTTCATGTGGTGTGATTGATGGGAAGAGTTTTAACCTGGGTTACGTCCAGTCCAGCCCGCAGGCTGCAGAGGACGGCTCAATTAGCATCGTGTACCAAAACGGAGACCGGTGTGGATCAACATCTCGCTACTCAACACGCATCATCTTCCAGTGTGACGACAAACCAGTGAGTATTAAAGCTCCACCCTCTCCCAGTTTTATCAGCGGTGAACTGTTTCCAGGGGAGTTAAGATACATTTAGGTAGTTATCACAAACTTACCCGTGGTCACACCATCACAAGATGATCTTCTTTGATACAAACATGCCAGTACGTTACATGCACTTTAAAGGTGATAATTATTATTTTCTTAAAACAAAATTTTGTATCAGTTTGTTTAAGTCATGTTGCTTAATTTATGTACCAGTTACCTGTCCTTAGCCCAGCTCATGCAAGCAGATGCATTTTGGTTTAGAGAGGACCTATTATCCTCATTTTCAGGTCCATACCTGTATTGTGGGTTTCTACTTGAACATGTTTACATGCTTAAATGTTCACCTTATTTTTCCTCATACTGTCTGTGCTGGAACACCTGTATTCACCCTCTGTCTGAGACGCTCTGTTTTAGCGCCTGTCTCTTTAAGCCCTCCCTCTGAAAAAGCCCAGTCTGCTCTGATTGGTCGTGAAAAATCACAAATAAAAGCTTTTAAACAGAGCCAGACATATTCCGGCAGGAATATGATCTAAAATCAGAGGGAAATTTACACCATTGTAAAACAAGTTTACGTATTTCCCTGACGTTAGCATGTAGCTACATGTAGCCAGGTATGTAATGTTAACACTTGCAGTAATAAGAAGGTAAAAAAAAAATCAAAGAAGGGATAAGAATAGAAGAAAATTAGGTAAAGAATAGTAGCTCCCCTGTAAGCATCGGTGCCAAGCACAGTTACATTTTCTCTTAAGTTTACTGTTTGCATTTTCCAGGAAGCCTGGAGTTACATGCAACTAACTAGTAGAATCACTGACAAAGTGGCGCTTAGATTTCTTTGTGTACACGTGCCTTTTTCTAGGGCGACCCCATGTTTGACCGGGAAGATGGTTGTGAGTACGTCTTCATCTGGAGGACGTCTGAGGCCTGCCCCATCAGGAAGTCTCAAGGTAAAAGCACGCGTGTGTGTGACAAAGTGACAAGAATTGTTGATATCAATGTTTTAAGATTAAAACTGCTGCTTTTTGATAATCTGTACTAATAACACACTGATGATTGACATGTGACAAGTTTGGAATTTGATTAAAATACTGAAATTATTAAGATCAGATCAAACAGCTGCTGTGGTGATGTCATCATGTAATCCATTGTATCAGAGACCATTATGACGTTTGAATAAAGGACAGTGCTAACCATTAATATTGACTGATGAAGGAGAGACAAGTACATGTGCCTCTTTGGTCATTGTCCAAACTTGTCCTCTCAGGTGACAACTGCCGGGTGCGTGACCCCAAGAGTGGCTACGAGTTCAACCTGAGCTCTCTGAAGGGTCAAGATTACCCCGTCAGGAATGATAAGTACATCTACCACCTGTCGGTCTGTGGGGGGCTCCAGAGAGGCATCTGCACCCACAAAGACACAGGCATTGTCTCCTCCTGCCAGGTGGATGGTGTAAATCAGAAGATTGCAGGTAGAGAAGAAACAACCAAAACCAGCGCGAATATTCAGATATTTAATGTTGTTTGTATTGTGTCATCATTCATGTTTGTGTTTGTAGGATTGGCAAACCAGGTTCTGAGTTATGTGGGAGACCAGCTCATCCTGAACTACACAAATGGAGAGAGCTGTCATAAGATATACAACCGGTCCACTGAGATCTACTTCTCCTGCCGCCCTGACAGGCACCCTGTGAGCTTTACACATACACACAGACTGAAACCAGCTGATCCTGCAGATCTTACTGGGTTGTGAAAAATGAACACGTAATAAATTCTGCCAGTGTTGATTGTCGACTTAGACCTCAAGAGAAGTTTGCTCAACAGGCAATAAGTAAAATAAAGCTGTAATTTTGTAGGACCTTTGTAGGGCTGCATGTGAAATAAATCACGTTGAGATTATTTTGACAGATGTAGTGCAATATGAGGTGCAATTTCAGTGGGAACAGTAATGTTTGCAAAAATGGCTGTTTTATTGCTTTGATATTTAATCTAGCAGATCCAAATCTTTGCATCAGTGTAGTTTTAGGTGCATTTGTGGCCCGAAGCTATTGGAGATGATTATTGGTGACTAGTTTGATCCCTAACCAGACAAAACAATAAGGCTTTGGTGGAAGTTGGAAGTACTTTTTTGAAGCTTCTTGTCTGATTCCGAGTTTGACATAAAATTTGTGTCTTTCCCCAAAATTTCAGACTCATTTCTTAAAATAAAGTGCAGAATTGCACACAAGCACTTTAGGGATTCGAACTAATTGTGTGTTGTGTTGATTTTCTTGTCAAGGGAACACCAGAGTTCATCAAGGAGACTCCAGACTGTACCTACATGTTCAACTGGCCCACCGCTTTGGCCTGTGTTCCAGTCAAAACCACCAGCTGCTCTTACAAGTAACAATCTTCTATCTTATTTTTTCTTCCTCCTTCTCCTTTTTTATGCACTGTTATGCCCAGTCTAGGGGTGTCTGGGACATGACATGAAAGGCCCCCATCTTCCCCAAGTCCCAAGTAGCCACAATGAAAAAGTCGTGCGGAACGATCAATAGTACGAATTTATTTACAATGTTTAAATAACAATTAACTGAAATAATAGCTTCAAGGTGGACTAAGGCCAAAATAACAAACAAAAACAATCCTGCCCAGGGAGTAAGTAAATAACCTAACCAAACAAATAAAAAAAACAAATGACAAAAAGCTTACCTCCCTAACTAAATAAACAGGAGAAAAAAGGGTAACAAAACTGGCGGTCCACCCCTACGATTTAACAGTCTTTAACACAATAACGATTTACTACAACAACAATATCTGTGGCCGGTTGGGAGAGGAGGAAGTTGGGGTCTGCCTGCTAGCTCGAAGCAGGTGCCATCTTGGTCCTTTAAAAACCGAACGCCCTCAGCTGCAGCCAATCACAAACGAGGACAGATCCAATCCACCAATCACCGTCGGGCTATGGCACACACCTATTTGCATACAGAAAACAATACGCACAGAGAACATATGCAGCAAAACACAAACAAAAAGAAATTACGACAGCAGTCGTAACAGCACACTTCTCATCCAGGTGTTTCTCATTTCCCCAAAGTCTTTCCCTTTAAGCGTACCTGTACACTAGTCGATAGCTGTCTACTACACACTTAGCTATATGTTAGATGAGTGGTTTGAACTGGTGAGCTACTGTAGCATTAGACAGAGTAGGTAAAATGACCCTTAAATATGACAGTCGACATCCTACAGGGAAGTTTACAAGGATCCATCT
This sequence comes from Epinephelus fuscoguttatus, assembly GCF_011397635.1. Lineage (NCBI taxonomy): Eukaryota > Metazoa > Chordata > Actinopteri > Perciformes > Serranidae > Epinephelus > Epinephelus fuscoguttatus. Next base: position 29,232,517 of record NC_064762.1, on the reverse strand, counting down.
TGTTTTTTAGTGTTCTGGTTAAATAAATAATTTCTAGATTTTAGTTGATTAAAAGTTACATTATTTCTGCTTAGCTTCATGAGTGACCGCAGACACCTGGAAAACATGAATTACTAAGTAGTAAATAGGAATCACAGGTCATGAATCAATATTTTTTTTGCATGTCTTGCCCCGTGCATCACAGTTACAGTAAGATCAACTGCTGGAAAGTACTTGTATCTAAACGGACAACAATTAGAATGTAATGGCCAACCTTAAAGCAGTTCAAGAAATTTCAAGAAATTTACAAGAAATTTCCCTAGAAAATTTCTTGTAAATTTTCTAGGGAAATAGAAAACCCTGGCCAGGCCAAAAAAAAAAATCTTAATGCCAAAAATAAGGCCAAATATCAACGCACCACTGCTCCACACACACAGAGCAAAGCAGAAGAGAGAGAGAGAGGTGTATTTGTTATTGGTATATTTGGTTAAAACAGACCAGTGATGCTGTTTTGCCCTCATTGCTCTCCAGAAAGTTTGCTAGAAGTGATGTAATGTAACGTTAGCCCAGGTGCATTTTATGCAGAGAGAACCCTGCACTGGTGAGCAACTGCTCACAGTGATCTAGGAGGCAATTTGTCCTTGTGTATCCTGATTTATTTGTAGTCATAATTTAATGAAAACTCAACTCGTAGCATTTGCTCCTGGTTTGTTCACCACTGTTTTGGAAGAAGGAAATGGTGGAAGTAAAAGGCAAACCAGCTTTTAAAGTTACGTATTTTCTTTTTGTGCAGAGGATCTGATTTATGCCGATGTGACGAGTGGTTCATGTGGATTTTGAAAAGTAATGCATAGGTATATAATTTGAGAGGGGACTTTGGTGTTGTGGTAGGTGGTAGTAGGTAGTAGGTGGCAGTCAATCCAAGGAGAACACTGGTTACTATAACATAATTAACAGCTGTTCAGAAATATTTAGAGAGTGTTTACCCTCTTTATGTGTGTTGTGTCCTCAGTGATGGTCAGGGCCACTCGTACGACCTCTCACCTCTGGCTATGGACTCTTCAAACTGGGAGGTGGAGACCTCTACTGAAGACAAGAAGAACCGATTTTACATCAACGTCTGCAGGTCGCTGGTGCAGCAGGGAGGTCAGTGTCCATGCTTGAGCACTTGTGTTCTTTATTCAGTTAAGTAAACAGTAATACTGTAGCATCCAACTCTGATTAATCAGAATTCAAGTTGCAAGAGAGCATTTGAAACTGAATTTGAAACTGTTATCCATCTTTACGTCCTTGACAATATATCTAATGAAAGTTCAGAGCTGACCCTCTGCTGACTTTGTCATAGGTTCATGGAAGTGTCCCTCCAGTGCAGCGTCCTGTGTGAAGTTTGGAGAGGAATATGTGAGTCTGGGTCAGGTGGAGTCTGGTCCTACGTGGGACAGAAATGTCCTGAAGCTGCAGTACACCAGCGGCCAGCTGTGTCCTGATGGACGACGCAACAGGAGCAGCATCATCCGCTTCAAGTGTAACAGAGACAAAGTGGTAATGGAAAACACTTTTAAAAGACACAGTATATATGTACAGGTTGGACTGAGATATGTATCCTAAAGTCTGAAGAGTTGTTTAAAAAGTTGTGCTCTACACAACATCTTGACAGTGCAGGTCTCAGGCCCTGTCTACGTGTATACAGATATTTTTGAAAACGGATATTTTCCTTCACTTTTTGGCCTCTCGCAAACTGAGTTTTAGTTAACTAAACGTTAAGTGTCACTTGAATCTTTGAGTGAGCTCCTTTGTCCTCATATCTAAGTGAGTTCAACAGCGTTGAGCTAGCACTGGTCAGCGTAGAGTCGTTTTTATGTTTTAGTGTGAACAAGATATGAGATTTTGTAACACCAAGATCATAATGATATTGATAACATGCTTTATTCTCACCTTGGGGAAATTCATTTTTCATTCTGCTGTCATGTAGGGCTGGGCGTTATAACGACTAGGTACAATACATCAATATATTTTCAAGCAAGATATAGGTTTAAACAATTTATAACCATTTATATTGATATAGGACGAAGTTGTGTTACTTAACGACGTTCTTTTGAAACGCCAGTGTGCATCTCCTCTCTCACACTGTGCGCACAGCTCCGCCTCATTCACTCACTCAGTCACTCAGTCACTCACTCACTCACATGTTCTCCAGCAACACTAAGAGACACAGAGCCCCTCGTCTGTTTAATCTGTCTGTTAATTAGTCTACAGTGAGATGTCTGTATAATATATGATGCACATGTTACGCTAAATCAGTCTGTAAGGTGAATGAATTACAGCAGTACATGTGCAGCCCAGTGATGAGCTGCATGTGTGGGAGACAGAGCTGCTTGATTTTGTCAGGTCAGCTGTAGTGTAATGTGTGACATTCAGACCGAGTCTGGATGCAGGTGACAGATGCGTTTAAAAACATGAAATATGACAACACAGACGTTTCATATACAAAATGTATATAACACCAACAAAGTGTCTCTCGATCCCTCATTCCCTCAGCCTCTCTGATAAATAAGAATAATTTCCCAGCATTTAAAACCAAACATGGAGATATATATCGTGTATCGCCATTCAGCCTGCAAATACTGAAATATGAATTTTTCTCCACATTGCCCAACCTTACTTTATGTATATTTAACAAACACACACGCTGGCAAATGCATCAAATGCAGGGACATGGCTTGCCACAGCACCGTGCCCTGAGCAGTTACAAGTTCAGTACCTTGCGCAAGAGCACCTTGGCAGTTCGCTTGCACATCTACAGGAGGTGAACTGGCATCTCTCCAGCTATCAGTCCACACTCCATACTTGGTCTAGCGGGACTTGAGCTGGCGAACCTCCAGTTCCCAAGCTAAGTCCCCATGGACTGAGCCACTGCCACTGTCATGCAGAGGGGGAAAATAATCATTTTCAAAAATATTTGTGTACGTGTAGACAGGGCCTGAGTTATAATTGAACCTATAACTGGGCATATACATATTTTCTTGTGTTAAGACCAGCCGGGAGATATAGACAAATGATAAACATGTGTGTTCCTTACTCCTATCCAGGACTCCCGGCCTACTCTGATCTCTGCCATCGAGAACTGTGTGTACACCTTCCTTTGGTTAACAGCTGCTGCTTGCCCTCTAGACAGCACCCAGCACGACAACTGCAGGGTCACAAACCCAGCTACAGGTTAGACATTCAAAAACAGTTCTGTACACATTGTATCTATACATACCTGTTGTCAGTATGCTCTTATAGTTGTACTTTCTGGTGACAATAAAAACTACATTACTAGAGCAGTTGTATTTGTATTTCTAAGAGTATTTGTAAGAGTTTGTGAAATGGCTCTCCTCTCCCACAGGTCATTTGTTTGATCTCAACGTCCTGACAAAGGAAGGCGGTTACACTGTGTACGATCACCACGATCACAGGAAGATGTTCCGCATGAACATCTGTGGAAACGTGACCAACACTGGATGCAGCGCTGACAGCGGTACGTCCAATCACTGGGTGACCAAGTCATCGTTCAGGTGTTAATTATTGAGCCAGTGATGCAAAGAATCAACACTCCTCTTCTTTCATTCTTTGCTCAAACAGCAAGATGGTAAAAACTTGCTTGCATTAATTTAATGGCATTGATATGAGCATATATTCACTATGCTATGATATTTGGTCAACATATTTCTGGATGAATCAGCCTGAAATTGAAATATCCTTCAGTTTCATGTTTTATAATGTTTCATGTATAAATTATGAAACATAACATGTACACAACTCTGCTGTGTGCTTCATACCCTCTTAATAATTTGAGAAATATCTTCATAGAGGTGTTGTTGGGACACGACAGACATGCAAAGCCAGCTGACACTCGGGGGCTCACAGGTCACTTGCTTGCATTTTCAGCATCTTCAGTTGTGCGGACACAAAAATCACTTTGCAAGCAATCAGATCAACCTTTAACTAGTCAGAGTTGACATGACGTTATCAAACTTAACTCATCCCTCTGTAGTGTATGGGGTGGTCCAGTTTCCAGCTTAGTTCATTTTCAGAGGTGGTTTCACAAACTAGTGAAACACTTTATTTGACAGGGATGCAGATGTTTAAAAATATGTTAATATATGTATATATTATTCTTTGAAATCCAGTTCTCCCATTTTGTGCGAACATGAAGAACAGATTTGCATTCGTGCATCTGTTTATTCCTGATTCTACCTGTACAGAACTGATTTTATCACTTTTTTTGTACTAGTGATGCCAAACAGACTAAAAAAAATTAACAACAGATCTTTTAAGCTTATAGATCTCCTGCAGTATGCTCAGTCAGAGGTGACACTGGAAAAAAGCTACAGAAAAAAAAATCTGTTGCTTATTTCCTGTTGCCTGTAATTCCTCCAAAAGCTTGGCAGATTCCAGTAAACTAATTTATCTTAGAACAATATTTTCTAACCATAACAGCAAATGAGGAGAGGGCTCCATTAAGAATTCATTCACTGCTCTCCTGGTTACTGTTTAGTCTTGCTCAGTCATTTGTGCAATTTATGTAACACTCACATGCGTCAGCGCTGTTTGGGACATAATAAGAGACCTGAAATGCCAGTACTTGTCAAATGATTAAATGATATTTAACCAGGGCTGTAGTAGATGTTGCAGCATTGGCCAAGGCTGTTTATAAATGTTCAGCCTGCATTAAAATAAACAGTGATGAACAGTTATTAGGATGGATATGCTTGATTTTTTAATTATTTAAAATGAGTGTGCTGTAGTTGTTGATGAGAAAATATGAAGGGTGGATGTTATAAAAATTCCTTGTGAAAACTTACTGTGCTTGATAATATACTATATATATACTTCATGAGTTACAATTTTATATCAAAAGTTAAATTGTATTTAATTGCCATGAAATATATTTAACTGTTCACTATTAGTTTTCAGTTTATTTTTTATAATATTCACTGCTTAAATTTTCATAAAATATCTGGGTTTCTCAGCTCATTCTTGTTGACTGGCTCATGAATGAATCAGAAACCCGTAAGACATAATAACTTGCAAACGAAAACGCAGCCTCACTTGAATGCAATTGTTAATTTAGGTTCTAGAAAGAAGATGTTTCCATGTTGCGATCTACCTAAAAAAAAAACTATATTTTAAGTATTAAATACAGCTGTAGGGGCGTTGGTGGCTTAGTGGTAGAGCAGGCGCCCCATGTACAAGGCTGTTGCCGCAGCGGCCCAGGTTCGACTCCAGCCTGTGGCCCTTTGCTGCATGTCACTCCCTCTCTCTCTCTCCCCCCTTCACGCTTGTCTGTCCTATACATTAAAGGGATAGTGCACCCAAAAATGAAAATTCAGCCGTTATCTACTCACCCATATGCCGATGGAGGCCCTGGTGAAGTTTTAGCGTCCTCACATCCCTTGCAGAGATCGGCGGGTGGAGCAGCTAGCACACCTAATGGTAGACGGCACCCCAGACTAACGTCCAAGAACACAAAATTGAATCCACAAAGTACCTCCATACTGCTCATCCGTAGTGATCCAAGTGTGCTGCAGTCGCAACATAAAAAGTTGTTTTGAAAAACGTCATATGAACTCTGTTTTTAGCCTCACTGTAGCCTGTAGCTCTGACTACTTCTCTGTGCTCGGCATATGGGTGAGTAAATAATGGCTGAATTTTCATTTTTGGGTGCACTATCCCTTTAAAAGGCTAATATATATATATATATATATATATAAAATAAAAAAAAAAGCCCCAAAAAATATCTTAAAAAAAAAAAAAAATACAGCTGTATTTGTGCAGTTAGGTACGTAAAAAATTCTCAAATTTTTGTTTGCATTTTATCTTGTAGCTGTGTGTATTAAGGATGCCACGACTGCGGTGAGCGGCGGTCAGGTGAGCAGGAAACTTTCGTACAAGGATCACGTTCTGGAGCTGACGTATGAAGGAGGAAGTCCCTGCAAAGCAAACCCCACCTTTAAACACAGCAGCATCATCAACTTCATCTGCAGGTACTTCTTCGCTTTCCCGTGCCCTTGTTAGATTTCCTCTTTTTTTTGGTTATTGTTTACATTTTTGTTTTCTTCTCCTGCTTCTCATATGAACGAAAAGCTCTCAGCGCTCAGGGAGATAAAGGAGCTGTATGTGACATTAAGAGCATTAATACAGCAGCAAACCAATATTTGCTATGTATAGATATAGTGGGGTAATGGTGTCCTGAGCAGAGGATGAAGTCACGCTCCCCCTGTGCGTGTTGTAGTCTGAGCTTCTCTGTTTTTTGTTCTGGAAGATGGTCCGTCCTTTTGTGTGTATCCCACTAACTAGCTAATGGCTGCCCCTCTGCACTGCACCAATACAGTTACCTGGGATAACGCTGTACTGACCTACAGTGGCGGAAGGGTAGTGTCATAGAAGCATAGCGCCCACCCCCCTGTTCCCTCCGTCTTAACACTGTTGTTGCTGTTAGCACTGTTCATACTGTTAGCACTGTTAGCCAGGGTGTCTGCAGGTTTTTAAAAAGTCTTTAAATGTCTTGAATTCAGTTGTATAAATTAGTCCTTTAAAGTCATTAAATAGTCTTGAATTATATTTTGTGAGGTCTTAATTACCATAAACATGTTACCAAATTTCATTTTTCCATCTTTTAATGTCTTTTTGTCAAAATTAGTCAATCTCTTCTGCGTTAAAGATGTTACAAATCTTTAAACCTATCACAGATGCTAATACTGTCTTTTTACTTTATATTTGCATTTACCTGTTGGCAAATGTATATTAACATAAATCAATCTAATAACAGTATTCCTACATAAAACCTATGTTTGCACGAGACCACATACTTATAGGATTCACCTTTATACTTAACCTGCAGTGCTTGAATAAGAAAATCAGTCTTAAATTTGGTTAAAGATTATCTTAGTTGCAAGCTGCTGGCTCAGTCACCTCAGTGTTGTGAGCCCTGTGGAGACAATATGGGCTCAGACTCTGAATCATGCTCTGAGATATGCTCTGAATGTCGCATACAACTCCTTTTTAAACAACTATAAAACACACACCACGTAAGGTTAACACAGTGCCATTGTTTGCAGTCCCCTTTCCTCTTCAAAGAACGTTGAACAACCACACCTGTGTTGCTGTTCAGGTGCAGATGACTGAAAACTTTAAAAACACTAATGAATACTGCACTCCACTCACTTTATTCAAGTCTGCTGTTTGACATTTCTTAAAATCTTCTGTTGGGTTTTAGATGTAGTGTTTCGCATACACATAGATATATTTCCGTTACCTTCATAACGAAAAACAAAAACACGTGAATGGCAGTTTAATAAATGTCTTCACTCAGTGTGAGTAGCTTTGAATAGTGCATCCAACAAATTGCATATGTTTTGGAAAAAGAAGTTAACAGCCTGGAAGTGGGAAAAGTCTGTCATTTTCTTTTTCTTCATATTTTCACTCACATTTAGTTTTTTTCCCAGAAAAATGAAACATTTGGACTATATTTTGAGTTAAATATCATGTCAAGTCATGTCAACACTAAAACATTTTTAGCTATGATCTGAATATTGTGTTTGTGCAGGCCACCTTCCATGGGCTCGGCCCCGCCAGAGCCAGTCCTCATCGCCTCCAACGCTGAGACTTGCACACACTTCTTCTCTTTCCACACACCCCTGGTCTGCGAAGAGCCGGTAAGTATATTTTAAGTAAGTAGTACTGTGACTCTCAGTACAACCTGCCTGCATCATAAAGAAAATTTTGGGTAACTCTTGTCCCACCCAGCGCTGTAAGAGAAGGAATGTGCCTTCATTATTAAATTCACTCAAATGTTAAGTTGTGAATTCCATAAAATCTAATTTCATCATGGGTAACTACAGAACAATCATACAGATTGTTGTGGTGTTATTAGGTTTTCATCAAAGTAAATAATAACAGGAGACTTTATAGAAGTGTGACTTTTATATTAAGTTATTTCCACACAGCAAAATGAAAAATATGGAGCATTCCTTAGCATATTGGCACTTAATTGGCCATTTGACAGAGCAAATTTAATTCCAGTTGAGTGCAGTCTGTAGGTGAATGACAATGCCTTTCTAGAGGCTTCTCAAGGGTAACAGAATACTTATAAGGAGACAGGAATGTGGCATGAAATTATGTGGTGCTGTAGAAAGCGTAGGATCTTCTCACTACTTTCAGAATAATTCTGAAAACTGAGGATCAAAAGAAGAAAATATTCAGAGGAAACTTTCTGCAGCCATTGTATAGAATAAAAATGGTTGAATTCCTCTGCTTAGAGTTTGGCTTTCTGAAGTCTAATGACTACGACTGTTACTTAGGGGTGTCACGATTCAATTTTACTTTTGATTTTAAGGTCTGGATCCAATTCAGTTTTTGATTTAAACATTTTGTTTCACTACTGGAGGCTTTGCCATAGAGCGCTGAGCGGAGCCAACATGGAAGTTAGCATTGCTCTGGTTCCCTCAACAAAAAGCCAGTGGGATATTTCCACTGGATTTTGGATTATTGCATTAAACAATCGCTGTAACAAACAAACTTTCTCACTTAGACACTTGCAAGCAACTATCTTTTTTGGGACACATTAAGACTTAAAAATTTATGAGTTGGGGCGTCGGTAGCATAGTGCATAGTGCCAGCGCCCCATGTACAGAGGCGATGCCTCGCTGCAGCGGTCCGCTCTCTCTCTCACACCATTTCACTCTGTCCTGTACATTAAAGGCAAAAGCCTGGAAAAAATAATCTTTAAAACATTATCAGTTGTGGTATATCATGATGTATTTTGTGCTGTAGAACAAAACATGAAAGTCTCTATAGCTTGTGGTAACCACAGACCTTATTTCAGGCATCTAACCAAAAACAAAACCCATTGACTTTGAGACGAGGGATCCTGGAGTGCTAACATGCTAACTGATTTCCAGGTTTTAGAGCTTATTCCTGTAGCACTCTGTTGTCAGATTATTGAGTCTTGATTCCTAAAAATCAACAGATCATTGGTTTTCTGCCCTGGCAGCTCTCATTTACATTTTCAAATTGTTCTTTAAACAGATAGGCTACATGGTATAAAGTGTGATATAACAGCCATATTCCTCTTGGAATGTACCACAGTGAGCTCATATAGTCAATTTTAAATAATTTACTTAAATTATAATAACAATAATTTATTTAACAAGTCGATTGACCAAACTGTTTAACACACAATCAAAAAGAAGAGCCCTTTACAACACCAGGTGAATTTTCTCACCTGCAAAAAGCTACATAACTTCATCTGTGTAGCCTGCAGACTGTAGTTTTTCTGTCAACAACGCATTTGTTGTTTACATAACTCACGTGGAAACTGCTGACCTCAGGGAAGGAGAGAGATTTTCCAGTTCTGTTGTTTTCCGTCATCTCCGACTTTGGCAGTGGCCATTGTTCCTAGAAAAGTGCAGCTGCAGGCTACCACAAAGCTACACTGTGTTGTTTCTGATTGTGCCAATCCTGCTTCTGGGTTTGGTGATCAAAATCAAAAGCTCATTTTGATTAATTTTTCAATTGAGAATCAAAATTTTGACACCACAACTGTTACTCTAGAAGATGTGCCACCCACATTTTTTTTTTCCTTTTTGTATAATTTTTTTCAGGTAAAGTGTTCAGTCCAGAACGGCTCTGCTGTTATAGACCTGACTCCTCTGATTCATGTCAGTGGATACTACACAGCAACAGGTCAGTGGGCTATGGGCTGAGGTGCCCTTGGTCTGACATCTGTCCAGTAATGCATGTGTTTAGGTCCTGTTTGTGCATGTGTCTACATTTTAGGCCCGTGTGTGTAATCTGTAAAATAACAATAGAGTGAAAAACTTGAATTTCCCCTCAAGAGACTAATTAAGGAAATTTAATTTTTGCATGCAGTGATGGAGCTCTAAATCTGTTATCAAATTCACAGAGAACAAGTGCAGCACAATGTGCATCGTGTCAGCTTAGATTTTCAGTCACTTGCATCATTTATGAGGCACAATAGTCAGATTTACTGTTGTCATGTATCTGTCTTCCATTCAGATGAGGCAGTGGACCAAACTGACGAATTTCCAGACTTCTACATCAACATCTGTCAGCCTCTAAACCCCATCCCCGGGGTCACCTGCCCTCCTGGAGCTGCTGTCTGTATAGATCCTGATAATGGACCGCCTGTGGTAAGACACTCCAAAACCACACCCACAGACACACACATTTTCTTTCACGTTATTGTCAGACAAGGCGGATACAGGTCCATTTACTTTGACCTCACTTTCATATTGTTTGACTGATTTTGGACGGTGGTCGTGTATAAAAGTCCAATGTCCAAAGTCCAATTTTGTCTCTGTGTCTCTTAAAGGACATTGGGCGAACTACCAGCGGCCCTGAGATCAATAGAGCAACTGGGGAAGTGTCCATCACTTACTACAGCTCTACAAAGTGTGCGGCCGATCCAGCACAGAACTACACTTCGACCATCATCTTCACCTGCCAGAGAGGCCTGGAGCTGGTCAGTCAGCACTTTGACATCCTTTATGATAAGAATACTTACACATGCACCGTTACTTCAACCTGTTTTTCTAACAAAGCTGCAACCTTTCATATCTTCATCCAGGGCTCTCCACAAATGCTGAGGCTGCAGGGATGTGTCTATTTGTTTGAGTGGGCGACTCCTTTAGTCTGTTCAGATGCTACCCACACCAACGCCAGCAGTTGCAAGCTCACTGACGCCCAGCTCCAGTACACCTTTGACCTGTCGACCCTCTCTGGTGAAGTCCAGGTGAGCTCCGTCCACAGGCTTGTTGTTGTGTTTAGTTTTTCAGGTATTTTTCAGCCAGGGTACACAGACTCTGGGTCAACAGTAAAGAAAATATACTAATTTTAAGTCTCTAAATGTTAGGTACCAGCGGGCTCCAGCACCTACTTCATCAACGTCTGCAGCTCAGTGACAGATCCGGCCTGTAAGAACAGCACAGTGTGCCGGGTGTCTGGTTCCGGTTCAGACAAGTCGGCCTCATCCTTTGGCATCAGCAAGGCCATGACGATGGACTTCAAACACGACGAGGAGGCCGTACTGATGCAGTATGGTGGGGGAGATCCCTGTCCACCAGGTAGGTCTAAACTTACCATGTTTATGGCCTGGGTTCAGGCTTTGGACCTTGGATCTTTTTCAGTGACTAATTGGAACAACCATTTTTGAAATTGGTCCAGTATTGAGCGAGACTGCTGCTGCAGCTGCCAGCAGTGTTAAACAGGCTGCAAAGTAACCACTCTGGGTAATTATCTACTGTCAGTTTACATCAACTGGAAGTGCTTGTTTTTGCCACTGACATGCTCAAATTATTACTTTTAGTGTCTAACAACTTACGGAAAGCATCCCTACAGAGGTCAGCCTTTTTTTTTTAAAGAGTAAGATCCTTTTTGTTTAACTAGACACAGGCCCCAAATCATCAGCACTAAACCCACTAGACTACATTTGAAAAAACAGTAATTTTAGCATGTATAGGGGCGGCATATTTTCACATCTAACTGTGTGAATTAAGGGTTTATTTCACTCAAGCCAGAGATAACGATTGTTCAAACATCGGAAAGATGAACTGAAATGTTTTTTGTGAGTTTTATTTTGTTTCTGATAACTTTAAATGAAATGTGCATTATGATGATTAAATTACTGCTTTATTAAATGGAGTTTGGTGTGTGTGGCAGTGGAGACTTTTGGGCTGTTTCTGGTTAGAGAAAATGGATCTTATTTTTTAACTAAAAGGTCTATCTCTAGGAATGCTTTCAATAATGTTTTCAGACACTTTCAATAACAGTCTGAGCCTGTCAGTGGCAAAAACAAACACTTTTATTGGATGTAAATTAATGGTGTGCAACTGTCTACTAACCTTTTGCTGCAGCCTGTTTTGTCACTGCTGGTCAAATTTCCAAAAGTGAAAATAGGGTCCAGGTTTAAAAAAATAATCCTAATCCTCAATCACCAATATTTCAGTATGCTCAGATTTTTATTTCAACAATAATAAGATATTACCTACACATTGCTCTAGACTCTCAGAAGTAAAATGGATCATAATAATGACGTAAGATCAAACTTCTTGGAAAACAAGTAGTTTATGTGTTTGTTTGTGTGCTCCAGTGACAAATGAGGGCGAGGTGTGTGTGTTCCCCTTCACATTCATGAAGAAGTCATACACAGAGTGCACCAAAGATGAAAGGACAGATGGCAGGAAGTGGTGTGCCACCACTGCAAACTATGACACGGACAAGAAGTGGGGATTCTGCAGTGAAGGTGACCGCTTTTTGGCAGGGGAGAGGGAGATGAAGACACAGAGAGAAGGCGTGATACAACAAAATCATCACTGTGAACTCCAGTCACATGCACTGAGATCACATCTGTCATTCATGCTTTAAACAGCTGATTTTTTGGAAGTTCAGGACTCAAGCATTGATCTGTGTGGTGTAGAGCAGGCAGACAGTTGCTGGCTTCATTTTGTCAATGTGTTTCAAAGCACCTGTGTGCATTATTGATGCTAAAACTTGGGCTTTTTTATCATTTGTTCAAACCTTTCAAAATAATTTGTTGTCTTGCATTTATTACCTCTCTTCTAAAACCATGCTGCCTTTCCTCTCTCTCTTCCAGCATCTGGAACGCGTCAGTCCTCCATATTGTTTACTTGCGACCAGTCTGCGGGCCACGGCACTCCGCAGCTGCTCTCAGAGACAGAGGGTTGCTCAGCCACTTTTCAGTGGCGTACCAGCGCTGTTTGTCCACCGGTGAAGATGGAGTGTAAGCTGGTCAGCCAGCATCAGACCTTCGACCTCCGAACCCTGTCGTCCCTCACTGAGCCGTGGAAGTTCCGCCACCAAGGAGATTCGTAAGTCTGGCTTCAGTCATGGATGGGCTATGTCTCCATGTCTATCTCCTCCTTATAGTGCATAAATTGATTTTTATACTCATTGATACAGAAAAATGTAGGAGGAGGCATATAGGATGTAGATTAATACATTTGTTCAGTGTTTTTTGTTTTGTTTTGTTCGTGCAAATAGTTAAAAAATGCGAGGATTCATGAGGATCTTATCGAGAGGTTTTACTTTATATACAAAGACACGAAACTAACTGAATTAACATTTTTGGGGTCACAGGTCAAATCTTTTATCATGGTTTTTAGGCATAAAAGTTTCTTAATTTAATAATTGCAGTACTACTTTGTACCTATAACACATTCTGCTGAACAGTTAAAAATTTGTTTTGCAAGGCCATCTGAAGCACTTGATCCTTTACTTCTTGTGTCCTGATTTTATTGAGATATGACACTCTTTCCTGTGTCTGTGTCCTCAGATACTTCATTAACCTGTGTCAGGGTATCCACGGTGGATTAACAGGTTGTTCTGAAGAAGCAACCGTGTGCCGACGCTCAGCAGCAGGAGTGACCCAGATCCTGGGCCGAGTTTATACTCAGAAAATGAGCTACACTGGTGGGTAACCAAGTCATACACGTTTCAGTCTGCTTAATGTTGGTCTTTTTGAGGGCGAGTAGTGATATCTCCTTGAAGGTTCTGATATCCTAGGGTCAACATTTCTATATATTTTACAGTTTTGATGCCAGTGGAATTGAACAAAAGCAAATGGGGATGCATTTCATATTTTACTGCTAATGTTCTATACTAATGCAACTGAATACTGACTCTGATTTGAACCACTGGTTCCCAACCTGGGGTCCCAAACAGGGAGGCCCAATGCCCTCTATAGTCACTAAGGATTATGGGTGGTCATGAGGCCTTCAAGTTTTTAAGGGATGTAAAAAAAAACAACTTAAAAACAAAATTTACAGCGGGCCTATATTTCAGCATTTTATTAATTTCTGCGAAGAAAACTAAATTAAACTGTTATTTTTAAAGTCTAGATTATTATTTAAGAAATAAACTTGAAAAAATCTCACAAGATAAGGGCACAGTGAAGACTTGAACACAGCTATGTTCTTCTTATGAGCGTCAGGGAGAAATAGACACTGAATTTGTTGGGGGGAAACCCTATTAAGTATGCATGGTGGTGAGAGAAAAAAAAAACATAAGACAGACAGAGGATCATATTAAAGATTCCTAAAAATATCATGAAAACTTCTCTCTGATGCAAAATGCACTGGAAATAATCTGCCTTACATTGCGTCAAAATCTCTTGTTTTACACAAATTTCCTGCAAATATTGCGTTCACAATTTAGGTTAATTGTACAGTTGATCAGTTTTTCTGTACTGTTTTTGTTATGCATTGAATATAATTTGAAATATCCATTAAACATGTCACTTAGTCAGGGGTCATAAGTTTACTCAATGATAGAAAAGGTTTCCCTTGACGGTTGGGAAGGTTGGGAACCACTGATTTAAACAGAAATCAGTGCAGGCTTTGAGGTAAACAGAGTCAAATTTAAATTAATAGTTAGATGTACAGTGTATATTAAATCAGGGTCCGACGTTAAGGTTTTTTCCTACTTGCCATGCCGGGCAAGTACTTCTCAAATCTATTTGCCCCATCTAAATTCTTACTTGCCCTGCCTAAGAGGTTCTTTTTCTGGCTGTGTGGTGCATATTTTCGCTCATGACGTATATCTTACGTCAACAGAGACGCTCAGCCGATGGAGGCAGCAGCACATAAAAAAGCAGCACACTGCAACTGGCCCCTCTGAGGACAGAAACAGGAGAGGAAATACACGATTCCAGGCCTGGAATTAAGATATTTTTAGGGCAAATTCACTTTGGCCTTTGATAAATACAAATTTATTGGGGCATCACGGCCAAAACCAGTGGCGCAATAACAGTATGTGCTAATTACACTGAATGAAGACAAAACAATATATGTGTTGAAAAACAATACTGAGTTTATTAAAACTGGGTGTGCATGACTGGGGATATATCTCATTTCTTGTTGTTTTGATTCATGTCCCTTATTTTTTTAAGTCTTTGAAATCTCTTTATTCTTTTGTTATCTCCTAGTTATTAAGAAATTATTATTAGAAGAAGATTCTTTCTTGTCCTTTCTCAGCACATTACATACATTTGACCTCTGCATTTGACCCATCCTACTGTATACACTGGGAGCAGTGGGCAGCCGCAGTGCAGCGTCAGGGGACCAACTCCAGTTCTTTTGCCAGTGCCAGTGGTCAAGGTCACTGACAGGAGTATTCACCTAACATAGCCTACATATCTTCAATTATATAATTATTTATATGTCTCTATGTATATTTTTACATAAATCCCCAATATTTTATTTGACTTTAAAAAAAATCCTCTTCCGGGGCGTTGGTGGCTTAGTGGTAGAGCAGGCGCCCCATGTACAAGGCTGTTGCCGCAGCGGCCCAGGTTCGAATCTAGCTTGTGGCCCTTTGCTGCATGTCATCCCCCTCTCTCTCTCGCCCCCTTTCACACTTACCTGTCCTGTCCATTAAAGGCAAAATGGCAAAAAAAAAAAAAAAAATCCTCTTCCTTCATTTAATTAGACAGTGTTTATTGTATTGTTTGTCTTGTGTGTTCTTTAATGTGTGTTCAATTTATTAAAAGAAAATACAAACACGTTTTGGTGAACGCTGCAGCAAAGTGAACCCTCTTCCTCAGACAGGATCTTTGCCTCCCAGTTTGTTCCTGGCGGCAGAGCAGAGTGATCTGTCTTTCTTCTCAGAGGATCTTTGTCCCATGAGAGCAGGCAGCATGCTCTCCATGTCCACATTTAAAACAACTTTCGCTGGCGATTTGACAGTCACTAGAAGCACATTGTGACCCTTTGTAAAAGTTTCTGTGTGGTACCTGTGTTGTACATGACCTAACATTAGCGGGTAAGGACTGAGAGGCTGTCCGGCATATGTGTGCGTGTCCGAGTCGGTGCTGCTTGCCCAATCGGGCATGTCTGTGCAGGGTCTGCTGGCCCGCCAGCTATTTTTACTTACCCCAGGCATTTGGGCAACCGTTAATGTCAGACCCTCTTAAATGGAAAGGAGGTGATATTTTTTGTTTCCTTCCGCCCCAGTGAGGTTGCAGCACTTATGTAAGCTCTTGTTTTCTCTTACTAGTGACTGTCACAGCTGTGGGTTTGATTTTGTGCAATAGAAAGTTATTGATCACAGTCTCAAACTGCCTCTGCAGATGGAAAGATCTTTGTCAATTACTCATCTGGTGAAGATGTCTGTGGTAACGGCGTGAAGGCCAAGACTGTGATCCAGCTGAGCTGCGGCACCACTGTGGGACACCCAGCTCTCATCAGGTAACACACACCACGGTACATGTTCAAAATCTGCGTCATTCACAGCTTTTGTTGTCATGACTTAACTACCATGTGTAAATTGATCAATAAACTACATTCTGGAGTAACACTCATTTACTTTATAGTTCAGGGACTTCTAACGCCAGTTAATGACAAAACACAGTGTTTGTCTTAAGTTAATCT
This sequence comes from Epinephelus fuscoguttatus, assembly GCF_011397635.1. Classification (NCBI taxonomy): domain Eukaryota; kingdom Metazoa; phylum Chordata; class Actinopteri; order Perciformes; family Serranidae; genus Epinephelus; species Epinephelus fuscoguttatus. The sequence goes on along the minus strand of NC_064762.1, from coordinate 29,216,087 downwards.
TTCTCTTGTTACGGCGTTGTTTGAGGCGCACTGCCAAACATTTCTCAGCAGACTTGTTGTTATTCACAGAAAAGCAGTTTCTATAAAATATGTACTTTTCAAAGTTGATGTACTTTACTAAACACAAAATGACTTGCTTGAACTGGTCCCTTAATGTTTGCTTTGTCATATTTTTTCAGTCTTAAATGTTGCTTTCTGAACTATTCAATGTGCCACCTTGCTAAGAGCATCTCATCTCCATCTGTGTCTGCACGACAGTGTGGATAAGGCTTCATGTGAGTTTGTGATTGGCTGGGAGACTCGGTTGGCATGTGCGGTGAAGCAGCGTGAGGTGGTGATGGAGAATGGGACAATACAGGTTCCTGACACTGGAGTCAAGCTCAGTCTTGGAGAGGTCTACTTCAGGTAACACAAGCACACTCTCCAGCTGTCCACCTGTGGCTTATTCCCTGCTCCCAGTACGCTCTTCTTCATGTAACTGATGAATTTCTCACATTGTTGCACAAATGAGAACTTCTCCTTTTCATTTTCTACCTATGTCGGTCTGTTGACCCTTGTTTTTACCCTCCTCCTCTCAGCCACCATCAGGCGTCTGGAGACATCCGTACCAACGGCGATCGGTACATCTACCACATCCAGTTGTCAGGCATCACCAACAACTCCCTGCCCACCTGTCTCGGTGCCAACATCTGCCAGGTCAAACTTAACGCACCCTACAGACGCAGGATTGGCTCCTCCAGCAAGGCCAAGTACTACATCAAAGGTAATTTACTGCTATATTTAGTAGGTGGTATACAAAAGTCACGGTTCGATTCATAACCTGGTTTAGGAGTCAGGATTTGGTGTAGTTGGGGAAAAAACAAAACGCATAAAAACATGTTTGTATTTCATTTATTTTGAACGGGCATTTGCACTACTGTCCCTTTATTTATTTTGAACGGACAGTAGTGCAAATGTCAAAGACCGAGAGAATCCTCCTGCCAGGGACTGAGGGAACATTTAAACACTTCTGTACAACACTGTTTGAGCACTGAACAAACAATTTCCAAAAGGCAACAAGTCACAAAAGGCTGTGAAACTGCAAAACATCTCCTATGATATAGAGTTTAGATTATTATAGTGTTTCAGTTAGTTCCACCTTGGCTGTATTTAAACATTCAAAGCAGCCAGAGTTATCATCCTGGGGATCGGCACCTCTGGGTGATGCTATAGAATGTGCATTAACACGTTGGATGTGTTTCCATTCACGTTCCCGACAACAGTGGAACGCCGACACACCATCCTCATCTTCTACACAACTCTCTTCGGTGCTGTTGTAGCTGACAGGGAACCTGCGGGCGGGTTTTCCAGCGCTACTGCTGCATTTGCCCTCGTCATAGTGTGACAGACTTGCACATCAATCCACTTGTTATGCTAACCTCAGCATTGGTTGCTAACAGTGTAAAGTAAAACACTGCATAGATCTGTGTAGAAGTTTTCGGATATCTCTTGTGTCAGTTTGGACTCGTTTCATCTGGTCAAAATTTCCACCAGGTGACCTCTACAACAATTAAGCTCATGAAATGATGTGTACAAAACCAAATAATTAGAATCCTGTCGTCATGTTAAATACCTGCACAAGTATGTACAAGAGTCTAGTAACACTTTATTGTACGGGTCCCATAGTTTCCTGTAAACATATGTGACTGTAAATTCAGAGGAAGTTCTTATTATTATTTTAATTATTAGTGAATTATAGTGTTACTGAGCGTGCTCATATGCAACCATTTATATGTGTGCTCAGTGCTAAACATGCTCTTACTAACATACCATTAATGATCACGTTAACTTGAGAGATAGTGTTTAGTGTTAACTTAGCAAAAGCATGTTGACAACGTCTCTGCTTTCTCATCAGGAGGAAACCTGGATGTGATGGTGCCCTCGGACTCGGCGTGTGGGCGGGAGAGGACCACAACAGTGTCGTCCACCATCATGTTCCACTGCAGCCCTTTGGCAGGCATCGGCATCCCTGAGTTTATGCTGGAGACAGATGAATGCCAGTATCTGTTTGTGTGGCACACGGACGCTGTGTGTGGTCTCATGTGAGTAAAACCTTTTACACTGGAATTAAGTTTTTACTCCAGACAGCAAAGGCAGATTTAAGAATATATTGAAGATTTCCTTCCTGATTGTCTTGCAGAACTGTTGATACACAGTCATACGACGAGGACAACGGCGAGGCTTCAGTTCTCTCGAGGCGAAGTCAGGCGGTGGAGGTGATGTTGACCCTCTTGTTGGTGGGTCTGTCTGTCTGTCTGCTGGGGCTCCTGCTCCACAAGAGGGAGAGGAGGTGAGACCAAGAGCGTCAAACAAATGTCAGGTTTAAAGAAAGTTGAATTTTCACAAATGCCTGTCTGAACTGTTTTTGCCCATCTCTCATCTCCCACAGAGAGCTGGTGATTCAGAAGGTTGCCGGCTGCTGCAGGAGAGGAAACCAAGTCTCCTATAAATACTCAAAGGTGTGTTGGTCTAATGAATGAATCAGTTTTGACTCTGTTTTCACACTCTGGATAAACACGCTGTTCCAGCCAGCTACTTTGTTGATTGCTTTCGAAGGATGCTGCGTCCAGAAAATCTCCTCTTCCGCTTGCCTTTCCTGACTCTGTATTATTTTATCCAATCAGGTCAACATGGACGAAGAAGGGGGAGAAGAAGAGATGGAGTGGCTGATGGAGGAGCTTGAAGCCCCTCCCACATCCACTGCCTCGTCCTCCCACCGAGGGAAGAGCAACCACGGCAATGGTCACATCACAACCAAGCCGGTGAACACGGACGGCCTGCGCTCGTTCTCGCTGGATGAGCAGGAGGACGACAGCGAGGACGAGGTGCTGAGCGTCCCGGGGGTGCGAGTGGTCAAATCCTCTGCGCTCTCCAGGCACTCCACGGCCCATCGCAGCCCCTTCCTTCAGGTGAGCATCGTCTCAGCATCTGTCCAGGTGTTTCAAACGTGGTGTTCAGAACCTCACAGACTTCCCTCATTTCAGGAGGAGAGCGACGAGGACCTGGTCGGCCTCCTGGACGAGTCAGAAAAGAAGAGGAAGAGCAGCAAACCTCGCTCCTCAGGCCTCAATGAAGGTAACAACACGGCAGCCAATAGGAAACAGGACGAGGACGACAGTGACGAGGACCTCCTCAGGGTGTGATGTCACTTCCTCCGTCCCGCTCCTCCTCCCCCCACGACCAATCTGAACTCTTCTTTCTCAGTGAATGTCTCCATAACAACAACAATGAAGTACCAACAACATATTGAAAGCAGAAACCATTTCCTCTCTTTGGGATTTTTTTGTTGGACTGTACCTTTACTCGGCCTCAGACTCTATCCAGTCCACTGTCTACAGACTGTTGATGTTAGCACATGGTTTCTTATTTATTGATAGCTGATTATTTAAAGTGTTCTGCAGGCTGTTTTTGACCTGCGCCCTATTTTCTCATATTTTCTGTCATAATTCTGAAATGAACTAAGTTACTTCTCTATCAGTCTTTCCACATTTATCTAATATAGACTCTAAAATCAACCCCAGAGGCATTGAACTCATCTTTCTTGACGTTCTGGCTCAATGAGACATGTCAGTGAAAATATGTAAATGAAATATTTTTATTTTCTTTTTGAGTTTTTGAAAAGTTGTGCCATTGCTTTAGCACTTTACTGTAGCATTGATTAACCGAGAATAATACTACATGTCTCATTGCACACAGTGAGAAGAAAAGCTACTTTTGGAGTCGATTCTTGGTTTTGATTTTAATGTCCAGGACTGTATTTCATAACTGTGGTGAGATTGTAAGTCAAGTAGCTCAATAGTGAAACAAGTATTTGGGCGAATAACGGCTATCAAAGAGTTTAAAAAAAGGAGGAACTGGTTCAGTTCCCTGGACGTGGGCAGTGAAGGTGTCGGCTTGTGTTGTTTCTAAAGGGAATGAAGACACCTGTTTGTCTTTTTCTTGCTGTTTACAGTTGCTATAATAGCAGATGTTTCTCTTTCTTTCCCCTCAAAAAGAAAGCACGATGCCTTCCTGACGATGAACTCACTTCGCGTTTTCATCGATGAATCATGTCCGGCGACAGATTGATTTGTTTGTCTTGTTTTGATCAGAGACATTGTACATAGAGGATAATGTTCTATAATACGGACGTTTTGTTTGTTTGTTGTCTTCACTGGTGAATTGCTCACACGTTTTGTTTTTATTATTATTTAAACGGGTGTCTGTGCTGATTATCTGTGCGAATCTCTGCTCTGTGAGAAAATAGAGATGGCCTTAAGTGTGAATGGACGGTTGATGAGGACGGAGGTTGAAAGTGAGATGTTAGTTTAGGTTGGTTTCTGAAGCCCCGCCCCCCACCCTCCTCCTCCTCTCCCTCCAAAGCCATATTTCTACAGCCACCGCTGGCACTAATGTATGGAAATTGGGAATTTTGTGTTTCCGCTTGCACGCTCTCGTACATTAAAGGCTCAGTTTAGGTATTCAGGTCTGTGACTGTGGATGATGCCGCATCAAAAGTGAAGTTTTAACTCGGTAAAGCCAAGTTTTTGTAGTGCCGAAATCAGGCTTTGTTTTTTTGGCCAAATGCATGTGATGATAAGAAAAGAAATGAGCATTAAAGTGTCAAGGAAACAGGCAGGTGACTTACATTTAACATATTTTCTGCTTAATAATCAAACTAGTGTTTTAACAGAGATTATCAGTGATGATTCTTTCATGAGTGAAATCAAACTGACAGTGAGATGAGTAAGCCTACACAGTATAAACACAGAGTACGTGTGTGCCGTCCTACTTGCAGGTTCTTTTCTTTGGTCCCAGCCAGAGAAGAAGTTGTTGATGTGAAGTTTTTAGTTTACACAATTAGAAAGCAGACGTATGAATTTACAAACTCACAAATAGTCGAACATTTACAGCAGCATAGTTTTGGTGGCATTTCATTCTCATGGTTCCAGTCAGAACAAGTCAAACTCTAGCTCCTGTGACTTTAACTGCACATGATGGACCTGTCTGTGCTCTTTGAGGTAATTCTTCTCTGGTTTTCATACCAGTTAACAACATATTAGGTGTGTTTTTCAGGCTGCTAATGACAGTTATTTTCATTATAGATTAGACCAGTGGTTCTCAACCTTTTTCATGTGAAGGACCCCTTAAGTGAGACTTCCTAGGTGACACTACAGTTCAGGGGATGACCATGGAGAAGGTAAAATCTATGATCAGAATTATCAAACTGACTCTTATTCACACTGGACTCAGTTTTACAATCAATTGAAAAGTGAAAATAGCCACCTGGAATTCTGTCAAGGACCTCTGGGAGTCTCTGGTCCCCTGGTTGAGAACCACTGGATCGTACAATACAATGTGAAGAATACTCATCACAAGCTCTTAAAGTCCAAGGTGACGTCTTCAAATGTCTTTTGTCAGAGCAGTCTGAAACTCAAAAAATGTAGAGGAATCTAACAAATTCTCACACTGGGGAAACTGATGACAGAATTTTTGATGCCAGATAATAACTTTATCCAAAAAAAAAAAAAAAAAGAATTTATTTTCCATAGATTAATTAAGATGAGCATTTAAGTTCATTCTTGACCTTTAACATAGTGATTTAACAAAAAAAAAATCTTAACTCAAGGTCCACTTACTAGCTTTTTCTTAAGCTTTTAACTACTTCTCACATCAGATTCCTTAGTTGTCGACCAAGAAGTTCATTTGACTATGAGATGTGATTGAAAGCCACAGAGGGGGAGTGAGTCAGCCTGGAGTTCAGGGCTTTCTTTGTTTAACTTTTCAGTCCAAGTTTGAGGAATGAGTAGCGAGCAGACAGCGTTCAAGCTCAATAAACAGAACATTAAAAATATTAGTCATCGTTAATCGTTGAAGTTGATCATCGAGCAGAAATCCCATATATTTTCTGTTTTCAGCCTCTCAAATGTAAAGATTTTCTCTGTTTCATATCGTTGCAAATAAAACACGTTTGGGTTTTTAGACTGTTGGTTGGTGAAAACAGGCAGTTTGAAAACATCACACAATGATCAATACATTAACTGATAATGAAAATACTCATTAGTTGCAGATCATTCATTTACTTATATCCGTAAATTTTGAATGGAACATTTTCGAGGTTTGTCGTTTACACGTTATTCTCACAAACTAAAAGAAGAATCTTAAAGTTCCACAGATTACTTCCAAACTTACTTTTGGTGAATGTACAACCTTGGGAGAGCACCTGTTAATGAACTGACATAATGAATTGATTTGTAATAAAAAACACAGTGCGCTCACACACTATTAATATTTATTGCATTATGTACATTAATTACATTATGTACGGCATGAAGGGGAATGACGGTTGATTCACTTTTGGGTTTTCTCAGTATTTACTCCACAGAAACTAAAGTTATTGACAAAACGTGATGATAAAAGCTCTCACCAGTCATAAAGAAGGGTCACCATTCAGGGTATTTCTGAAGCTTTGTACACAAAAATTGTTAAACAAGTTTTTGTAGGATGTCACCCAAATCACAGATTAAAAATAACAAACGGATAAAGTCTTGAAATTGGAAACATAAGTATTTTGTATGAATGAGTGCCATAATGATTTACAAGCAGAGAACATCATGCTCTGGTCCCTTTCCTGTGGGTGTTTAGAAACTTGTTATCCTGTTATTAGAAGCATGTTTTGCGTCAAATCGTCAGACTCCGGAAAGATCAAGAATCTAAGCACTGAACACATCTTATTTAAAATCTCATTTATCACGTAATCTGGTCTTTGAGGATTAACCATATCACTAAGATACTGATCTGAAATTCTGAAGCGACTTAATATGAAATCCGCCTTTGAGAGCATAAAGAACAAGGTGTTCATACACAGTATGCAGGGCAGGTTTCCAAAGAACATTTAAATTAGTGCAATCACAAATGAAATTTCAAGAATCCATATCCATTATTGAAGTATCATCACAAATCCAGCAAGAGTTGAGATGAAATCGAGCCTGTTGTTGACAGACTTTTATGAAAATTAATTTTAAACATTCGTTCAGCTTTTTACTTCCCGATCCTGTTAGAAGGAGATTTGAACTACATCTATCTGTGTTTGGCACTTTGTAATCAACTCATCTCTCCTGAGGAGACGTCGTAGCACTCCTCATTACACAGAAGCAGATGCTACCGTTTAGTATGTGAAGTTCTTTTCTCCCATCATTGCATAAAGTCTGTTTCTGCTGTAGTTAGCAACCAAAAGTTTGTGTGGCTTATCTGCATGGTACTGTACTGAACCTACTCGTCTGTATGAAGATACGAATGGACATTCTTGTGCTTTTTTTGTCGGGTTAGTATTGTGACTAAAAAAGCACAAGAAGTTTTCAGGGATGATTCAGTACTATGGGAGATCATTATTATGTTTCAGTTGGTGTAAGTTATGTTGTCTGATATGTTTTTCAGCTCTTTGCCTGTTTTCCTATTTAAAAAAAAAACCTTGATGTAAAAAATATTGCATTATTTGAATAAATAAGATCTGCTGTTTATCACTGCTGTGGTTCACGTACTCTGACTTGTAGGAAAGAGGAAATGGAGAAAATGAGGACCTGAGACTCGACTCGACTCGAGACCTCGAGACTGAAAATGAAGTTCAATAAATAAAAACTGTATTCAACAGTTGCCCCACACAGTTAACAGCCTTAACTTGGACTTGTCGCAAACATTTGAGAATTTAGAATTGTGTAGAAGGACCAGACATAACTTGGACTTGTCTCATTGGACTTCAGAGAAGACTGAATTGTCTTGAAGGACGATATATGATTCTGACTTGTCTGGACGAAAGACTTTACATGAACTTGTTTACAAAGACTTGAGACTTTGACCTGTGTCGAAGAAGTTGCAACATGACTTGGATGCTTCTCAATGGACATGAGACTCAATTTGTCTTGTGAAAGTTGCAACATTAATTGGACTCGTCCCAATGGACATGACTCTCGCTTTGTTCCGGATAGGTTGCATCATGACTTGGACATGTCTTAATGGACTTGAGACTTATTTTGTTTCGGATAAGTTGCAACATGACTTGGATGCGTCTAAATGGACATGACTCTCGCCTTGTCTCAAATTAGTTGCAGCATGATTTAGATGAGTCTCAGTGGACTTGAGACTTGACTTGTCTTCAGATAAGTTGCAACATGACTTGGACGTATCTCAATGGACTTTAAACGTGCCTTGTCTCGGGTAAGTTGCAACATGACTTGGACGCATCTCAGTAGACCTGAGACTTGACTCATCTTGAAGAAGTTGCTATAAGACTTGGACACATCTCAATGGTCTTGACACTTGACTTGTCTTGAGGAAGTTGCAAAATGACTTGGACGTGTCTGGATGGATTTGAGACCTGCCTTGTCTTGGATAAGTTGCCGCATGACTTAGATGTGTCTCAGTGGACTTGAGACTTGTCTTGGGAAAGTTGCATCATGACTTGAACCTCTCTCAATAGACTTGAGACTCAGCCTGTCTCAAAGACATTGTAAAATGACTGGGATGCATCTCAATGGACTTGAGACTCACTTTGTTTCAAAGATGTTGCAACAAGACTTGGATGCATCGTTATGGACTTAAAACTTGACCTGGCCCTGTTTCGAAGGACCTCAGACTTGACTTGCACTTGTCTTGATGAGCTTGAAACTCATCAAAGTCTCAAAGGACTCATCTGTGAGGACTTGAGATTTGACTTGTGCTCATCTTGATGGATTTAAGACCTGACTGTGACTTGTAGAATGAAACAAAACTGGACTTGAACTTAAATGAGCAGTGACTGACTTGGACTTGTTTGAAATAACTTGAGGCTTGACTAGGACCTGTTCTAATGGGAATAAGACTTGAAGTAGACGTGTTTGAATGACTTTATTTGTCAAATGTGTTCAGATTTTCCAAGATATGACCTGAGACATAAAACAGCACTGTCCTTCACTGAACAGTCGTATTACATGGACCATGTGTTTGGACTGGGATCATGTCCATGTCACTTTGCATGTTGACACGAACATGATTAATTTCCTGGCTCCTCACAATCAAAAACTACCAGCCAGATCTGACATCCTCATGTCTAACAGACTTCCAGAGACTCCATTTAATTGTTGACTGATTAACAGCATTACTGACGCATGACATGTACAGGTGCATGAGATGCAGAGACACAGGCTGCACAGATGTGTCCATGTGTTCATGTTGGTGTCAGTATGATAATGAAGCCCTGGGCGGTCCATTGGAGGCATCAGTGGTCTGACGTCTGAAAAAGTGATGGTAAAGATTTTTTTTAATGATCCACTGCAATACTCGTAAGGCAATGACCTCTTTCTGTGGACCTTTGCTCCTGCGTGTTCTGTTAAAAACCCAGAGGACAGGCATTAGTGGTCAGTCTGCAGACGGAGGCTCAGCTTACACACTGACAAATCTGTACAGTGTGTGAATTGGTCAGTTTTCTGTCAGTTTTTGAGCGAGAGACAAACACCTCCGCAGCCATGACCACCTTCGATGACATCCTGGAAGAAACAGGGAAATTCGGCCGCTCTCAGAAGCGGATCTTCGCCCTGCTCTGCATGGTGTCCATGCCCTGGGCCGGTGTGTATGTCGGCATCGTGTTCCAGGGTTTCACCCCGGATCACTGGTGTCGAGACTCGGCCGTGGTGGACATGAGGCAGTCATGCGGCTGGAGCCTGGCAGACAGTCGCAGACTGACGGTGCCTCTGGTCAACAGCTCCGGAGTGATGCAGCAGAGCACCTGTGAGCAGTACGTGGTGGACTGGAACGCCACAGCACTCACTTGTGACACAGAGGAGCTGGACCTCAGCAAAACTCCTACAACGGCCTGCAGAGAAGGATGGGAGTACGATTACGAGGGAAGACAGTCCTTTGTTACCGAGGTAAGTTTGAGGCAGCATGGAAGAATACAGCTTCTTAGTGGGAGTGTAGCATTTTTTTAGAAGAACATTTATTGTACTCTATGTGTCACTTTAAAGGAATAGTTTAACATTTCTTTTAACTAGGCTTATTTGCTTTGTGTCCGAGAGTTAGACGAGAAGACCCACTAGAAGATTATAAGCTTAGCATAAAGAGAGGAACTAGTGGGAAACAGCTAGCCTGGAGATCTCCTAAGTTCAAAAAGTCGCCCACCAGCACCTCTAAAACTCACAAATTAGCATGTTGAATCTTGTTTATTTAATCCAGAAATGTCTAAACAATAACTCGTGGTTCAGAAGGAGCCATGTTCTTCAACTGTTTCTTGGTGTAGAACTACCTATTCCCTCCTGTTCAACCTTAGATCCATGTAGAGGAAATCAGGAGCTTAAAAAACACCAAAAAAGTCACTTTCTAACATGCAATCAATTCCTAACTTTCTCTCTATAAGAAAGTATTTTAATTGTTTTAAGAGTTTCCAAGAAAAATAATAAGCGACCAATAAATTTTATGATTGACTTTGTTTGTTTGTTTGTTGTACCAGTTTGACCTGGTGTGTTCAGACAGTTGGTTGGTGGATATGTACCAAGCCACTCTCAACGTGGGCTTCCTGGTTGGGAGTATCGCCATTGGTTACTTGGCTGACAGGTAAGGTTATGATTTGTTTTAATCTGGTTTCTTGTCTTAATTTAACTTTCTCTTTGATACCCTCCAATCTGGACCCTATTTTTCCATGTTTTTGTGTCGAAATGACACGTTTGTGTCTTTGTCTTCAGGTTTGGTAGAAAGATGAGCTTCCTGATGTCCAACCTGTTGAATGGGATTGCAGGAATCCTGGTGGCAGTGGCTCCAGACTACGTGTCTCTTCTGGTTTTCAGAACTCTCTATGGGTTCGGAGTGAAAGGAGGCTGGGTGGCCGGATACGTGCTGAGTAAGAACAAACATCAAACCTTACAGCGAAGATTTACAGCTGTGACTTTGTTGGCAAAGTTAAAGAAGCTGCAAACACATCTCAGGCATTATTTTACTTCTTCTCTCTCAGTCACAGAGATCGTGGGAGTTGAGTACAGACGCACAGTGGGAGTCATTTACCAGATGTTCTTCAGCGTCGGCATCCTCATCCTCCCTCTGCTTGCCTACTATATCACCGACTGGCGCTGGCTGCAGGTCGCCATCACCATCCCCTACATCATCTTCCTGTCCTACTACTGGTAGGAAACACTCTTCATGCTTATATTTATGCTTCACACAGGAAGTGAACCACCATTTTAGAAGATTCAGAAGCACTCTTCTGCTATGTTTATGTGCCAATACAAGATATAGATTGTTGTCATAGCTTCATAAAAGTTTTGTATTTGCAGGTTTATCCCAGAGTCTCCAAGATGGCTTCTCTCTCAGAATAAAAAGTCCAAAGCTGTGGAGATCACTGAGGCCATGGCCAAAGAGAACAAGATGACGCTGTCCAAGAACATCGAGGTAACAAATAAACACACAATGAGAAACCAGACTTTGTCCAGTTCACCAGGGCAGTTACAGACAAAACTTATACATCTGTTAAAATAAAGTTTAGGAAAGGACACACACTTTGTTATTGCTGCCGTAAATGCAGTAACAGTATTTGAAGCCTCAACACACTTCCTGTAGATAAAAGACACTTTACCCATCACTTGATTTTATTCAATTTATTTATTTATTTATTTTACAGCTTCCTTTCCTCCCAAATTTATCTGTAAATTTTTAATAAGTAAAATATAAAAAAAAATCCATAAAATATCTAAAAAAAAACCAACTTAATATATGGCCAAAAATAATCTGTAAAATATAAAAAAAAAAGTGAAATCACAGCATTTTTTCCTGTTTCACATGTGCAGCAGTTACATGTAAATGCATGACAGAATTAAAGCTTTACTGATGTGACTTGTGACACATTTGAAATAATAAGAGGAAAGCAGGATATTATTTATTTATTTATTTTTATTAGTGGCATTACTCATGATGTGTGTTTGATCCTGCAGACTCTGACAGATGATAATGCCGAATCCTGCACTGCCTCCTTCATGGACCTGATCAGAACTCCAAAAATGAGAAAACACACTTTCATCCTCAGCTACAACTGGTGCATATGTTTTATTTTTGTAGTTAGACTGCTAAAGTGAAACTATAGTATTGGAAATTAAAGTCTCATTTCATGAAAGAAAGCGAACCTTATTAGTTAACTGCTGTTGGTATCTGCTTCAGATTAAGTTCAGTTTTAAGTTCATCAAAGTAGTAACAACTATTTTAGGCAGGTATGTTGAAATAAAGCTCTGTAATAAAAGACTCTTAAATCTAACGATCCATCCTTGGCGCACATGTACCATCCTCCCTCCATCTCTTCCAGGTTCACCAGCGCTGTGGTCTACCAGGGTTTGATCATGAGGCTGGGTATTCTGGGAGGAAACGTCTACATCGACTTCCTCATCTCCGGCTTGGTGGAGTTCCCTGCTGCCTTCCTCATCCTCTTCACCATTGAACGTATCGGCAGGCGCATTCCCTTCGCCACCGCCAACATCGTAGCTGGAGCCGCCTGCTTTATCACCGCCCTCATCCCTGACAGTAAGTTTTTAGGGTAAAGGTGGAGATGGGGAACTAAGCCATTCAGATATCATCAGATTAAATGTTCTTTCTTTCCTTGCAGGTATGTTCTGGTTTAAGACAGTGGTGGCCTGCATCGGTCGGCTGGGCATCACCATGGCCTTTGAGATGGTGGTGTTTGTGAACACTGAGCTCTACCCAACATTTGTCAGGTAAGGCACTTGCAATTCCCAAAATGTCATGTTTCTACCATAGACTGTATAGAATAATGGACATAGCTACCATAAAGCTACGAGTTTGGCATTTTGTCCGTCGCCATCTTTGGAGGAAATGTGACCATATTTAGATTACAGGGTGCAGTGACTTGAGTTAGCTGCGTTACTTTAAGCCTTAATAAAATGTAAACGGGTGAGTAACATAAAAAGTTAGTCCCCTTGCAGTTGTCATGAAGTTAAATTAGCTATAGAGATCCGAACCGGTTTTTGTACCAGGCTGTAAACATGTTTATTTCTGCTGTTAAGTTGAGCATTTCAACAGGGAGGTCTATGATGATTGACTCGCTTTTGGAGCCAGCCTCAAGTGGCCATTTGAGGAACTGTAGTTTTTAGCACTTCAACGTTAGCTAATTTTTCAGCCTTAGAGGTTGCTGCTTGGTTTCTACACAAGTTGAGCACACTTATTGTTGGTTTCTTTGGACCAAAGTGCCAAATAAATATCTAAAATAGCCTCATTTGTACAACAACACTTGGACTTATGCTAAAATTGATGTTAGTATGTAATATGCATAGGTGACAGTTGGTCTGTTAGCACTGTTGACACCCTCAGACCAAACTGTGACTGCACTAGAATATGAAAGCTTTCATTTTTCAACCATCCAGGAGTTTTGTTTTTTTGTGTGTGTGACGAGTTTTACAACCTCGTGCGGACATGACCCCGAGACTGCATTTTCAAAACAAAACAAACAATAAAAATGAAAAATTCATCTTGAGTGTTTGAGGATCTTCCCAACACAGTGTTTAGAAAAGTAAATTTACTATATGTGCAAATATGCATAATGAATAACCGGTTGTTTACTTTTGCCTGTAGGAACCTGGGAGTGTCAGTTTGCTCTACTCTGTGTGATGTCGGAGGCATTGTCGCCCCCTTCCTGCTCTACAGACTGGCTGTCATCTGGCTGGAGCTGCCTCTCATCATCTTTGGTGGGTTTTATTTTATTACAAAGTGAGAACATCAATCATCAGAGAGATTGTAGATAAAACTAAACAGGACATTTTGTAGTCTAAGAAAATCAACTTTTTGACTTTTTTGTTCCTGATGTATCTGCAATGAGCTAATATCAATGAATATTTCAGCCTAGACAATTTATTAATCTAGCTCTAGTTCTGATCATCAAAAGCGACTGTCATATTTTGACGAAATGCCTAAAAGCTGCCACAGAAACCACACTAATCAGTCAACCAAACGCATTTCTGACCATCTGTATTGCTGGAAAGGTCTCGACCTACTCCATTTTCACGCAAAAGTAGAGTTTCACACAAGCTTATTAAAAGCAGCTCTTCAATTGATGAGAAATTACTCCCATCACTGGCTTTAAATCACTGAGAAGTTTAGGTTATACTAAAATCACCCCACCTCCCCTAGAGAAATAAATCCAGTCCTAACTAGGCATCAGTCTGCTTTTACCTCGTGTTACATACCATTTGGGACCAGTGTTGTTCAGTAGGGTTGGGCTGATGTAAAAATCTTCAAACCGGTTTTGACACCATTCTGGACCTGTACACCGTATTTGACCAGGTGTCACACTTGACACTGTCCCAACAACAAACAAGCCTCAGACTTTCATGTCACATCACTCAACAACGAAGCTCTCTGTCAACACTGAATCTGTTAAATATGCACCTCTGTTTTGTCATGACAACAAACCATGTAAATATGAGCTGTTGGCTTGAGATCAGACCGGAGACATAACCACTTAAAGATGGTTGAGAGACGACATATTATAACCAAGAGCAAGTTGGTTGTTGTCATTTCGCTCACCAGACACTTGAATTCATTCATTTATTTTCAGTAACCACTAATTCTGTTAAGGATAGCATGGTGACTATAGCCTATCCCAGCTGACATTGAGTGAAAGGTGAGGTACACCCTGGACAGGTTGTCAGACTATCACAGACAACCATTCACGCCCACATTCACATTTAGAGTCACCAATTAACCCAACCAGCGTGTCTTTGGACTGTGGGAGGAAACCGGAGCACCCGGAGAAAACCCACTCTGTAGATTGCGGTGCCTTCAAAGGGAGCGTCAGGAATAAATAAAAACAGGGCGTCTGACAAATATTCATCTCAAAATGGCGCACCACATCACTTGCAGCCAGTTAGGGCACCCTTTTTGTTGGCTTCAAATCCAAAATGTTGAGAGACTAGCTTTTCTATGTCTTGTTTCGTCACCCCAAAAAACACACAAACTTTCTAGTAAACAAACACAGCATACATCGCTCTGTCCCCTCTCCCACCTCTACTGAAAATTTGATCTCCTTCATGTTGTCGGCCTCTGTTCACAGCCTGTCAAACACTGGTGGCTTCATTACACAGTTTATAAACACACAAACAAAAATATTGTGTTAATCATGTTTTCATATTGCTTGTTACTAATGCAAAACAAGTGGGAGTTAGCGCATTGTGACGCCGTTGGCAGAGGTTGCTGATGTAGGCTTCATTTTAATTTGCCAGAATGTAAAAACAAATGCAGATTCAGTTGGACTGGTCTGGCAAATCAGAAATAGACTTAACTCTTTTATTCCAGTGCTGTTGTAAAAGTTCAAAGTTCATTTAGTTAGGAATATATTGATTGTGATGTGCAGGCACTTTGGCTTTCCTGGCCGGTGGTTTGGTGCTGCTGCTTCCTGAGACCAGAGGTGTGCCGCTACCTGACACCATCAATGACATCGAGTTCCCAGAAAAGTGAGTATCCTCCGCTGAATCATGCAGCAAGAAATGAAATAATGAAATTCTTTACAAGACACATTTAGGCACAAACTTCTGTCTTTGTTTCTATGTACACCTGTATATACATATTCTGGATATGACACACTATGCTGACGATAATGGCTTATTTTTCTCATGTTGTGCCAGTATATTAGATTCGGCCTGACATGAAGATTATTTCCTTCACTTATTGATTAATCTTTTGTCTACTAAATGTCAAAAAACAGTGAAAAATGCTTGTTATAATTCAGCTTTTACCTAAAGACTTTCGGTTTAATGTCACACATGACCTAGAAAAGCAGCAAATCTTAGCATTTGAACACTTGCACTTGACGGACAATCAATTATCAAGAAAGTTGTCAGTCAATTTTCAGTTGATTGACTACTCGATTAACCCTCGCAGCTCTATATTAGACTCAAGTTTGTACCTATTGTACATCATGTAACTGTGTGTGTGTGTTTTGTGTGTTCAGAGTGAAAGAGAAAGCCGCACTGAACAGCCAGCAGCTGGACAACCTGCTGCCCAACGACGACGTCACAACCAACAAAGAACCAGCAACTGTTTAATCTCCCTCTGTGACCAAAGTATTTATTTATATTGTGTGCATTGTTGCTTGTAGATACACCAAGTCCTATCTTTGATTTTTGTTTTTTAATGAGCTTTGTCAAAGTTTTTGGTGTCTGTCTGTGACCCACAGAGAATGAACTGCAGCTGTTAAGTTTCTGTGTTAAGCCTCAGTAATGAATGACATTGGATGACTTAGTAAAATGTGTGTACAGAGAGTGGGTGTGTGGACTCAAGTGTTAGGATATCATCAGAATTATTATAGAAATGTATTATTAAATTATTAAAGAGTTTTCTTTGAACACAACTTGGACTCCAGGTGTTTATTTATTTTTTTATGAAACATTTTTCCCAGCTTAAAGTTGTAACCCTAGTACAGGGATACTGGACTTGCTTTGCCCCAGGGGGGGCAAGAAGGAAAGGGTTGAGTCAATGAACAAACATTTTTTGCTGTCGATATTGGCTGCTCTAACTTGTCTTTGCCAAGAGGCAAATCCAGTTGCAACACACTTGCACAGATCAAGTGAACCCAGGGGCGTTTTTAGGATTTGAGGACATTCAGGGCTTAACCCGGACCTCTATCGGGGGGTCTGTGGGATCCTCTCCTGGTGCTCTTTTTGATAAACAAGCTCTTTTTTTATGCACTCTTGCACCTTATTTACACTCAAAGTACAAGAAAATTTGAGTGTGAATCAATTTTTGTTTTTGTGAATAAGGAAATGGTCTGCAGGCCAGCCAGCACCCTGCCATGGCCCAGATTTGGCCTGTAAATTGAATATCACTGTACTAATATTTGATTGATGGTGGTCCACGCTTACAACAGTAACAGCAAGTGTGGTTTAATCCTAACCTTAACCAGAAAGACAAACACCAACTGCAGTGACATATACATTTTATTTCCAGTGACTCAAGGGCGTAGGTTTCACTCAACACTAGGGGAGGGGAAGCATATCAAACAGGAGGTCTGGGGGTCCACTAGAGAAAAGTTGAACTGTCAAACAATTAAATTCTTGCATTCAGGTGAATTGTAATGCATTTTTATTTCTACTTTCATGCTTTGACTGGGGGAGACAAATGCACATGCTCTAAATATTGCATTCTTTTGCTTTGGCTGTGTCATATAGGGACCTTTGTTGTTTGTCTGTTTCCAGGCTTGATGTATAGAATAGGTCACCTGATGATGTAAGGATCGGTGCAGCATCTATGCGATTCTGATGAGGTTTTTGTAAGTAGAAAAATGAGACAGCCCTGGTGCACTGCTGTGTCTTCTTTCATCCTGCCACTAGGAGTCACACAATGCTGCACAATGCAACAGACCTGGGGGGCTTGGAGAGTTCACTCCAAGTCATGTAAATACTGCCTCCAACACCACTGCCTTGCCTTCAAGACAGAGTTACACTGTTACATAACTTTGGATACACTTCACAAATAGAAACAGTTTTGGCTGCGGCTCAGTTCGGCTTCATTCGGCTGTTGTATCACTGCTCTGCTATTTTGTTTAGGTCTATTAAAAACTAACAAGTTTTTTTCATTCTACTCTACAGCAGCTGCAAATATTTTCAACAGGGTGGAGTGTCAACATCTGGAAAGCTGACTGCTGGCATTCTGCATTATTCTATGCTGTGGATAGTGCAAAGTCTGACCTGTTTTTTTTTTCTAACTTGGATCACAGCAGCAATGACGACCTTTGATGACCTCCTGGAAGAGGCTGGGAATTTCGGCCGTTCTCAGAAACGTATCTTTTTTTTGATATGTGTGTGGTCAGTACCTTTTGGATGTGTGTACGCCAGTATCGTGTTTCAGGGCTTCGCCCCCGATCACTGGTGTCGGGACCCTGCTGTGGTGGAGGCGAGGCAGGCCTGTAACTGGAGCCTGGCGGACAGTCGCAGGCTGACGGTGCCTCTGGTGAACAGCTCCGGAGTGCTGCAGCACAGCAGCTGTGAGCAGTACGTGGTGGACTGGAACACAACAGTCACATGTGATACACAGGAACTGGACCTGAGTGAGCTCCCAGTTACAGCATGCAAGGTGAGACCCCAGATGGCACCTGGGATACATGATTACAGCTTCATTCCTGATTTTATTTAGGGACTGAAAACGGTTAAAGAACCAGTAATTTTGGGGGGGTTTGGGAAATATTCATTTTGTGTAGATGAGGCGACTGGAAACAAGGGTGACTTGGCTGTGTCCAGATATAACGCTAATTATTAATTGGTCATATCTTGTTTGTTTAACCTGTGCAAAAAACTGAAGTGGGAAAAAAAATGTGGGGGTCAGGGACTGTTCGTTATTTATGAGGGGGACAGGGTGTAGAGGCTGAGTAAGCTCTTAACAAAGTCACACCCCAGCCACCCTGTCCTGTAAGTAAAGAACAGTCCCTTATGTGCCAGATTCTTTCATGACCATTAGCTGTTACCAGGCAACTAGTGGGGACTCCAGAGAAGCCTTGTAACCCCTCATAAAGTCATACATTTATGTTGTTTATTTCAGTGACAGCAGAACCAAATTCTGGGCCCCATGCATGAGCAGTTTCTGGGGGCCCACCTCCCATTGGGGCCCACTTTTCCCCTCTAATACAATGCCCCTGTGTGTGTCATGCCCAACATTCAGCCCATCCCACATGGAATTACAAGCCACTGCTATGTAACATACATATGCAAGCGCAACAAATGTGGGCCCCGGGATGTAAAGTGGAGGTGCAATGGCCCCTTCCCTACTTCCTACCCCTGGCCCCCTTACTCTGACCACAAAGTCGTACTATATACTATGTCATAAAAAGGTAATATTAAATAGGTGATTACCACCCTGGGTCTCCTGGACCTGACAGTATCTGAAAAGAACTGTTCACATTAGGCTCTATTGAATATCTACGGATTATCTTCATGAAAAGCTGTGTTCTCTTCTCCCAGACTCTCTCCAGATAACTGGCTTATTTATATGTTTTTATACGTGAACAGCCATCTCAGTCTTTGTGCATCATCTTAATCCCTATCCCCACCTTTCTGAACAAAGTGTCACTCAGTTCACAATAAAGACAGCAGAAATCAAAATGGAGTTCATTTACTGTATCGTTTAGACAATGCAAAACTGTCTGACTGTCTGACTGACTTATCATGTTCACACTTTAGTTTTTGTACAGACAGGTAGGTGGATACTCTTAGCTTGGAAGGAGTCAGGGTAGCTGTTTCTCCCAGTTTCAAGTCGCTCTGCTGAGCAAAGCTAACTCTAGCTTACTTACAACAGAAATAATCGATTTTCACATCTAACTCTCAACAAGAAAGCAAACCCCCCAAAATGTCAAACTATTTCTTAAAAGCAGCACATTTCAAGGATTTGGTTTTCATTCTGTTAAAAGTTAAGTCTACTCCCGTGACCCTGAAGTTATGTAAAGATGTACTTGTTGCTTTCATGTGGTAAAATTCAGTACTTTGTTGGCCTTGTGATGAGTACAAAACTCTCTGGCAGTGTTGTGCACAGCTTCTCAGAAAGTCAAGGGCATAAATCAAAGGGTTTGCAGAGTTGCAGTTCATTTTTGTAAAGAACCACACATGAGAAGGAGCATTAGGTCAGATCATGATGGCTCTATTCTAAGGCTCATGTGTAAGAGTCCTTTCACCAGCTGTGTTAAATGCGATGTTTTGTTTTTGTCTTCTAAGAACGGCTGGGAGTATGATTATGAAGGCAGGAAGTCCTTTGTCACAGAGGTGAGAAGAGAAATCTGACGCATTCATGCCTAAAAACAGGGTGGATTTCGGTAACGAAAAAACTAAAGCAATACAAATCACTGACTATTTCTCAATGCTCATCAATTAAATCTATAATTGAGCATATATTATATAGAGACATGTAACCTTTTTCCTTTGGGTCTTAGTTTAACCTGGTGTGTTCAGATGGATGGTTTGTGGACATGTACCAGTCTGTTCTCAATGTGGGCTTCCTTGTTGGCAGTTTTGCTTTTGGTTTCTTGGCTGACAGGTGAGGCCCTGATTTATCTTTTTTCTTCCATATTTGCCACAAATACACCTTCATCAGTACTGACTTTAGCTGTATCTTGCAGAAAACCGTTTTGTTTTGTCAGAGTTGCTGCATTTAATATTTTAAAAAAGCTGTATTCGTCTCATAAGTAGGATTAGTTCACTGCAAACAAATTTAGATGACTGGTTGTCTCTATGGCACGCCGATGCTTATGTTAGACCACTGACATGCTGTTTCTGTTTCGTATGTTAAAGCTTTCCATCATATGTTCAAACTAAACATGAAATGTAGCGAACAGGTACCACATGTATAAAACTGTGGCCATGATGTTAAAATCACGTATTTTTAGTCAGAAAGATATGTTCAATCAAGCCTCTTATTTTGAAAGAAAACCTCGCCTAATGTCTTTCTTTCTTCAGGTTTGGCAGGAAGGTCAGTCTCCTGGTGTCGACCCTACTGAATGTGATTGCAGGGCTTGCGATGGCTATGGCTCCAAACTACATCACCATCCTGGTGTTTAGGACCATCCTTGGCTTTTCATCCAAAGGAGGCTGGATGGCTTCATATGTGCTGCGTAATGATGCCTTTTTATGTTAACTAAAACCAATTTTCCTCTGAAGCATCTCTACAGCCCCATTTCCACCAAACACTTTCAGTATGGTACCTTTGGAGCCAAAAGTAACACTTCAGACATGGTACCTAGACCCTAGCCTTTCTCACCACTAACAGGACCCTTCAGCGTGGGTGGGGTTGTTGTCACTCACTGCTCCGTCCAGCACTCACTGTATTTCCTCCTTTATCAGTCTGCACCTCGTTTATTGTCTCCAGAACGAGGCTGCACGCTGATATTTTCAGAACAAAATAAAACAGGCTGCAGTGAAAGTCTCTCTCCATGGGATATTTAAAAAATAGCAGCTTTGTGCATTTAGTCCTTGTCAGGCAAGATCAGGGGTTTAGTGTTGCCGGAGCCCACAGGAACTACGCTCCACAGCACTTTTTTTTTCTCAGAGTGAGAAAGATCCACTCATTACTAAAAGTGTTTGTAATATAAAAACTAAAGTGACAGTCAAAGATGTCACAGTGAAATTTAAGGTGTGCTGATGGAGTCACTCATGCATTGAGTAACATTACAAGTGAACGTTCCGCCCTAAAAGTTGCTGGCAGTCGGCCCAGTGAATTAAGTTGTTTTTTTCTCCGACTCCAGCTGCTGTGAGAGGCAGCAAAACATCCTTTCATTTTATAGTTAGTCTACTAATAATGGTATGAACAGTGCCACAACTCAGCCCTGAGCAGAGTGACCATCCGCTATTGACCAATCAACAGACTGCAGTGTTCACAGCTCCACCTTTTAGTACCAACAGAGGGGGGACCAAAAATTGGGACGGTATGGAACGGTTCCATTAGTACTATCCACAACTTTTCACAGTGGAAATGGAAAAAAAGCGTACTGAACTGAACTGAACCGTACCGTACTGCTCGGTGGAAACAGGGCTAATGACTACATTTACTGTAACTAAGTAACTGGCTTGATGATAAAAACATTATGAACAGACTGTGATGTTCAGTCATACTGCAGTTGTTGCAGTTAGCTCTTACAAAGTCAAATACTAAGATTTTGATTTCTCCCATTTCATTCTAGTCCAGTGATACTCAACTTACAGCCTGCAGGCCAAATCTGGCCCGTCAATCATTTTCTAATTCACAATGAGAACAAACTGATTCACACTGAAATTTTTTGGTAAGAGTGTGTATAAATAATGTATTTGAATCTAAATAATGTGCAAGAGTGCATCAAAAGCATCAAAATAAAGCTTGTTTATCAAAAAGAAAAGTGCCAGAGGAGGATCCTGGACCCACCAACAGAGGTGCACGCCAAACCCTGAATGTCCTCAGTTCCTAGAAACACCCTTGCGTACACCTGACCTATGTGGGGCTGTTGCGACTGGATTTGCCTCTTGGCAAAGACTAGTGAGGCAGCAAACATCGACAGCAAAAAATGTTTGTTTATTAACTGACCTCTTGCACCCTGTCATTTCACATGGTTGGCCCCCAAACAAAGCAAGTTGAGTGTCCCTGGTCTTGTCCATGCTCTGTTTTGTAACAAACACTCCAAATAGCACCTGTCAGTTACCTAACCTCAGCCATATATTAACCAATCTTAAGTCTCTACATGTGTATAATATAAAAATGTAGAAATGTACAGGATTTAATCAAATGGTACCAGCCCTTGACAGAGGTAAATACAGGTCATATATTTCCCTATACAACTTTTGCAGAGATCTATGTCCACTCTTTGCCTGCTTTCTTTTTTAGTAAAATACACTCAATTTGAATGTTTCCTGTTTTTCTGTCAGTCACAGAGATTGTTGGAGTGGAGTACAGAAGGATGGTGGGAATTGTTTACCAGATGTTCTTCAGTTGCGGCCTCCTTATCCTCCCCCTGCTCGCATACTTCATCACTGACTGGCGCTGGCTGCAGGTTGCCATCACTGCACCTCAGATCCTCTTCCTGTCCTACTTCTGGTAAAGACTTTTATGTTGTTTTTCCTGTTTTGTATCTGTTTAGGAAGGAGTGGCTATATATTTGGTGGAAGTCAATGTCTTGTCTCTTGCACTTTTTTATGTTTTACTCAAACATATTACAATACCCAGAGTCGTGGTTTGCGTGTCCTTGAAACTCTGGGAGCTGTGTTGTTGGGGGTAAAAGATCCTGGTAGGGTCTCCCAAGACAGAGTGGTACCAGGACAGGGACCAGACTTAGGGTGAAAGCTGCCAGGTGGTTGTGGGGATACTCACCAGCCCCTGCCTGTGTGCCACTGTATTGGAGTTCTAACTGAGGATGAGGGGGTTCTCTCTATGTGTCTCAGAGTTGCTGAGAGGAATTCTCTGACAATTGTTTGTGCTTATGCATCAAACTTCTTGGAGTCTCTGGGTGCCGTTCTGGAGACGATCTAGGGACTACAGTTCTGCTGGGGGACTTCAATGTTCTCATGGGCAACAATGGAGAAATCTAGAGGGGGTTGAGTGAGGAAGGGTTTGCCTGATCTAAGTGATGTTATGTTACTGGACTTCTGTGCTAATAATGTATTGGCCATAACAAACACCATGTTCAAGCATAGTGTATTCGTACCAGAGGTAGGTGCACATGTACCAGAACACCCTTTCTGTCTTCATATTCCACCTGTGGAAGAATGTCTCATGCATCCTGGGGAAGGTTGTGGATGTGGAATCCAAGTGGACCATGTTCAAAAACTCCGTTGTGGAGGCAGCTGCTAAAAGTTGTGGCTGGAAGGTCACTAGTGCCTGTAATTGCAACAACCTAAGAACCCACTAGTGAACACCAGTTTTGAAGGAAGCTGTCAAGCTGAAGAAGGAAGGCTTTTGGACTTGGATGGCCCAGGGGTCTTGTGAGGCAGCAGTCAGGTAAGCCAGATGGGCTGAGGCTACAGCAGTCGCCAAAGCGAAAACCTGGGTGTGGTAGGAGTTCTTGGGAGACTATGGAGAAGTACTTACGATGAGCCTCAAGGGAGTTCTGGTAAACTGTTGGATGACTCAGGAAGGATATGCATTTGTTGCATTCTGTTCACCATTTAAGTGTGGCTTGTTCTGCATATTTCTGTCTGAACCAACCTGGTTCCAAGAAAGTAGTAACTTAGCCAAGACCCAAGACGATAGACATTCTGGGTTTTTTTTTTATGTCCAAACCCAACATGAGCTCAATGCAGCTGATGTAAGGAAAACACTCTGCATGTTTCAACAGCAGCATTGGAGCGTCCAGCCTTGCTGAGTTCATTTCCTTGTGTCACTATGACAACAAACTGAAAGACAACATAGCAAGAAAGGTGTCAGTGGGCAAGGATATTAACTGGAAAGCAAAGCATGAAGCACCATGTCAACTGGGGAGAACCCGAGCACTATTTGTAATTCCTTGTCCAAACCCAGTGGGTTTCAATGGGTCCCGCTGTGTCCTGTCGGGCTCGGGTCAGGTATTCAATGTCTGTTCCCATCCCTTTCTGCCGCTCATTTCCTCTCTTTTCTTTGCTGTTTGCTATTTAATAAAATCATATAATATCTAAAAGTTATTTTTAAAGAAAACTTGACAACCCTGTTTCACAACAAGAAACACATTTGACTAAGAAAGAGACCAAGCTCAGGTCAGCCATTACAAGCAGATGTTTTGGTGAACAGCTGCTTAGATTTTTATATCTGTCAAACTTTTTGCATTTCAGGTTTGTCCCAGAGTCTCCAAGGTGGCTCATCTCTCAGAAGAATTCTTCCAAAGCTTTGGAGATCACTAAAGCTATAGCTAAGGAAAACAAGAGGACACTCAAGAGCTTTGAGGTAAATTGATTCAGTCGTTTGCTTAACATCTTAATTCTCCTGAGAGGAAATGACTACTTCTTTTCAGCATCATTCTGTGGTCCACTGAGTTAAATAATTTGTAGTGAGATTCCATGTTAATGTCACAACTGGATCATGATTACTCGTTTCAGACGCTGACTGAGGATGAGGGTGAATCCTCCTCTGCCTCTTTGCTGGACCTGGTCAGAACTCCAACTATGAGAAAACACACTTTAATCCTCATGTTCAACTGGTGAGACTCATTAAAAATCACAGATTACCCTAAATGTAGATGTTGAATCTTCTTGTCTCCATCTCTTTAGGTTCACCATTGCATTTGTATATCAAGGCCTCATCATGCGGGTGGGGCTGGATGGAGGAAACGTCTACATCGACTTCCTCATATCTTCCCTGGTGGAGTTCCCTGCTGCCTTTTTCATCCTCTTCACTATTGAGCGCATTGGCAGGCGCATTCCCTTCGCCTCTTCCAACATTGTAGCTGGAGCCGCCTGTTTCATATCTGCCGCCATTCCTGAAAGTGAGAACAACTTCTTCTTCTTCTTCTTCTTAGTGTAACCTTTAAGGAGAACTAGCACACAGGGCTTCAACAAAGAGGCTGCAACAGTCAGTGTGGGTCATAAACATGCCATTTATTTTTCAATAACTAAACTTTAAGAACACAGGCAAGAAAGGACAACAGGACAGACAGTCATACTAAGGCTGGGAAACCAACCACTCACTGCTAGGGCACTGGGAGTATACTATGTATTCAAAAGAAATATAAACCTGACACACTTCAAAGAAAACACCACACTAATAAAGATGTGCAACCACAAACCATATCACCATCTAGAATGAACTTCTAGCACCCCAACCACACCGGTGAATGGAGGACGCCACCAGCTGCAGCACTAGAAACACAAGAAGACAGAATGTTAAAACTCTAAAACTAAACAAACTTCAATCCTATGCTAAACAATAAAAACAATAAAATCAATAGGGCTAAAACACGTAATACTAAACTAAAATAAACGGCAGTCAGTGCTATGCCTAGAAACAAACAAAACACTGTTGATTTAGTTTGTAGGGCACCTTACAATGTTTAAATACTGCATGTTTTACATACCTTTGTGTATGAGTCAACTTTTCAGTCATTTTTCCTACAAACAAGTTACGGCAGACCCAGTATTAAGATCATTAAAATACAAATACCTCAGGGTGCATGCACCCCTACAGTACCCTAACAATTAAAATGCTAACTTAGGCTGACCAAACGTCCTCTTTTGCCCGGACATGTCCACTTTTCACGTCCCGTTTGGGTTTTTTTTATAAATTGATGATAATGTCTGGTTTTACGTGTGTGTGTGTGTGTGTGTGTGTTAGAGTGCGGCACGGGCCGCATATCTCTGTCCGAACCTGAACCGAGCCCGACATTAATTAATTACTAAAGCACTGAGTTTGTGTCACACAGTTGTTATGGTTACAGGCAATTTAACAGGCCGGGCGTGTGCCGTGGGTGCTCAGCTGCGGAGAGGGAGATCTCCATGTTTGAGATGGGAGCGGGAGGCGGGAGGTCCGACGCTTCCAGCGAGAGGAGAGGGAGAAATATAACAAGATAAAATAGGAAAACTTGTCTCCCTCTTTTATTTTATTTTCAGCATTTAATCAAGGCGGAGGCGGGCGGCTGGAGGTCCGAGACTTCCAGCGAGGGGAGAGGTAGAAACAAACAGCCAATGTGTGTGTGTGTGTTATGTTCAGGTGTTGTCACGTAAATAACAGTGCCCAAGCAATAAACAGGACAGACAATAGGATTTTATTTATTTTTACACTACATTTTCACTGAAAGCTGACCGAATCCGACCCAAGCCCGAATACAACTTATACATTTTTGACCAAACCCGGCCCGACCCGTCGGGTAGGCCTGCCGTCGGGACCCGTCAGGCTTGGATCGGGTAGCCACACTCTAGTGTGTGTATGTGTCCCCTGTCTATAGGGGCCTATCTGAATTTCTGTCTTTGAGAGATATTATTTTGTAATATAACTTAATTTTCTATCCATACATATAAACTTTAAATATATTAAAATAAGGCATCTTTGAGTAAACTGCGAGTATCATTTAAGTAGGCTATCTCGTGGCCTGGCCGAGTGTCCTCTTTTTTGGAAATCAAAATATGGTCACCCTTAACATGATTATAAAACAATGCTAAAACCCCCCAAAAGTCCAGCTTACCGGAGCCACAGGGAATCAAACAGTCACAGCCAAGTGGATTGCACACAAAGAATCTGAGGAGAGTGAAGCCTGCAGTCACATCTGCTGCCAATTAGCCCCTCCTCCATTTCCTGTCTCCCCTGATTGGTCTCTGGCCTAGTGACCTACTGCTACATTAGATTACGTCTGTTATGGCTGATCCTTGCTGAAAGGGTTTTTAGAGGCATTTTTGATGTCTGACGTCTTACAGAACAGATACGCTTATATAATGTATTAATCCACACTCTATCGGACACGCACATCATGGTGTCTTTTTTGTTGCATTTAGCAAAGTGTAATCTGCATAGATAGCTGTTTAAAACACACAGTGGTGCAGTGGTTGGCATTGTCGCCTCACAGCAAGAGGGCTCCAGGTTTGAACTTGGGGTGGGGGATTCAATCCCTGGGTTGGGGGAGCCCTTGTACACAGAGTTTATATGTTCTCCTTGTGTCAGTGTGGGTTTTCTCCAGGTGCTCTGGCTTCCTCCTACAGTCCAAAGACATGCAGGTTAATTGGTGACTCTAAATTGGCTGTAGGTGTGAATGTGAGTGTGAATGGTTGTCTGTCTTTGATAGTCTGACGACATGTCCAGGGTGTACCCCGCCTCTCGCCCAATGTCAGCTGGGATAGGCTCCTGGTGTGTTTCTGGACAGCTGCATGAAACAGACGAACAGGAACCAGGAAGGCAGAGGCAGAGCTTGTGGTTGAGAACGAAAGGCAGAGTGGTTTACCGGGGAGCAGACGAAGCAGGAGAGTCAGGGACACGCAGGGTTGATAACCAGGAAGCAGTCGGGAGAAGAACACTGGAAATTATTGCATGGAGGCGAAGAACAATCTAGCAAGAAGTGTCTATGAAGCAGGCATCCACCATGGTAGACCAGCAGGAGTGGTAAATGTGTGGACAGGCGATAGACTGGCAGGTAGGTGTGGTGATGAGGCGGGATGAGTGGAAAATTACTGAACGGGCTGAGGAGATGGCATGTACGGCAGATGAAAAGTGCCCATTGTGACATAAACACTGTCACTTGATCATTTGTTTGTAAGAAAACAGGCTCACTATCAAGAAAATGCATTATAGACTGAATCATAGACTTCAAGGAATGATGTCTCATTCTCAGTGATATAAGCATAATAAGATAGACCCTCTGTGTCATCTAATAAATGTCATACTTATGCCTCAGCCCAGATGTTCTATCTAAAGAGTAGTATAAACTGTAAATAAGCGCATTTTTGTCTTTGTGCCTCAGGTTTGGTCTGGTTAAGGACGGTGGTGGCCTGCATCGGTCGGTTGGGGATTACCATTGCCTTCCAGTTGGTTGTATTTGTTAACACTGAGCTCTACCCAACGTTTGTCAGGTGAGGTCGGATTATCTTATCTTACATATTCATGACGCAATAACACTGTAAAATACACAATGTAACTGCAAATGTTTGTTTGATTGGATTGACTGGATTTAGGAGCCTGGGAGTGTCAATTTGCTCGACTCTGTGCGATATCGGAGGCATCATATGTCCCTTCATGCTCTACAGACTGGCTGAAATCTGGCTGGAGCTGCCACTCATCATCTTCGGTAGGTTGTGACACAATCAGCCGAATCCTCGACTTCTGCTGATTTATTTTTGTAGAAGTACACTTACATTGATGATTTATTAAACTGATGAAATTTATTTTTGTTAACTTGTAATGCTGCCATTGTTCCTTTCTGGGATACAATGCTTGATTTTAGTTGCGTTTCAGTTGTTGTTGTCTTTTTGTGAAGATTTCCACCTTTCTGCTTTTACATGTTGCAGTGCTACACATTGAGATAAAGCCACTAGTTACGTATGTTATAATATTGACTAATGAAGCCCAAAGATAGTAGATGTCTTTTTTTTCCATCTTCAACTAATTCAGTCACTGTTTTATTTCATACAGGAGTGATTGCGGTGGTAGCTGGAAGTTTGGTGTTGTTGCTGCCTGAAACCAGAGGAGTTCCTTTACCTGAAACCATTGATGATGTTGAGTTTCCTTATAGGTGAGAAATCTTGCAAGCTGGTAAATAGATTGTATTATTTCTCTTATTAGTATTAATAATCGACGGAAGTACCAACAATTCATCACAGTTGTCATTTAATAAATTAACTGATGCCTAATTTTGGAGTAAAATTGCAAGGGAATGAGATGCCAATAAATGTGTTATGATTACCAATAAGTGTTAGAAAGCTTATCTGACTATGATAAAATTTTAACTGAGATTTATACGACATTCAGAATGTATCGATGATTCAACATCTGAGACGGGATTGGCTGGACACATCTCTAAAACTGAACGGAGCTGAGCCAGTGGCTAGTAGCTAGCAGTGCTAACAATGGCAACAGTGCTGACAGAGTTCATTATTTTCTAATTCATAATGAAAGTAAATTGAAATAAACTGAATGACTTCAAGAATAATTTAAGTAAGTCTTAAAAAAGAATATTAGTTGAAAATAATTTTGTACAGTGGCATTATTTTATTGCAGCAAGGATGTTTATAAGCTTGCGTATAGAAACTTAACTAACATATACCAGTGCGGCTGGACTATGCAGACTGCTCGTATGCTGTCTGTGGTCTTAACACCATAGGGACAATAAACAATATGCCACTGCGAAATGTTTATGTTTTCATCTACATACAGTATTGCATCGTCAATGAATATTGTTTCATTTGGCTACTGGCATCCATGGTAGCCTACCATCAGATGAGAGTCCATAGTTTGGACTGCAAGGGATACAGTCTCACTGTGTATAGTGCAGGTGTCCTGTTGAATGAAGTCATTTTGAAATGTGTCAGTTACGTCTCCTAAGAATCCATTCTTTCTTATTTGAGAGGTTGCAGATAGGCTACATTGCAGCACGAGTTAACACAAAATGCCATCATGGCTGCTGTCGACCCAAAAACAGAGGTTGCTGCAGCACCCAAAGCATCCCAGTGTCCTCAAATCCTGGAAACACCTCTGCGTACACCTGACCTTTGTAGGGCTGCAAGGACTGGCTTTGCCTCTTGGCAAAGATATCTGAGGAAAGCAAACATTCTTAGCAAAAAAATGTTTGTTTATTCACTGACCCCTTGGCTTCTTGTGATTTTGTAGAAGTGGCCCCCGGGCAAAGCCAGTTGAGTATCCCTGTTCTACAACAAAAAATGGAGAAGCCCGAAATACATACAGAGGGAACATGACGTCAGCCCTGCTCAGGATGCCATTGCAATGCAAATAGTTGTTTGTTGATAAATTAATATTCTGAATGTCGTATACAGAACCTTTAATGATAAATTAACCTGTAAAATATTTTAATTCTTAATGTGATCTGCAGAAATTAATGCAGAAAGTGTTTTCTATTTACTAAAAACAGAATATGTATGTTTTTGTTTCTAGGAAAAAGGAGGATGTCGTGGAGAACCAACAAATGAATAACCTTTTAAAATCAGACCTCAGAAACAACAAGAAACCAAGGACTGTGTGACTTGTGTGCATGCTAGTATTGATTTGACCTTAGCCTAGGTGTTTTTAAATACATTTTCTATAAAGCATGACTTTCCAACTTCCTTTGCATTAAGTTTTATTTTTCAGCTTTTACAGAAAACACACCTTTACATCCAGAAACCAGGAAAACGATCTGCTTATTGTGCTTCCACCACAAGAAACAAAACACCTGTTGACAGCAGATAACACCAGGCAACAAACTTAGGTTGTCATTTTGGAGCAGAACAGTACACACTTATTAAATTATCTGCAAAAAGCACAATGAACCGTCACTTTCTGTGA
This sequence comes from Epinephelus fuscoguttatus, assembly GCF_011397635.1. Classification (NCBI taxonomy): domain Eukaryota; kingdom Metazoa; phylum Chordata; class Actinopteri; order Perciformes; family Serranidae; genus Epinephelus; species Epinephelus fuscoguttatus. The sequence continues at coordinate 29,185,661 of NC_064762.1, read as the reverse complement.
CTGAAGCTACTGTAATTGTTCAAGATGGATGATACTTTTTAATTGGCTTTGATGGTTCTGTCGATCCAGTCAACGAACTTGGAGACTCGGGCGTAGACGCCAGGTTTCATGGCATTGGCGCATCCCAGACCCCATGATGTCACACCCTGCAGGACAAACCTGTTCTGGGCATTACACACCAGAGGACCACCGCTGTCACCCTGCAGGGAGACAAAATATGATGGTTTTTGGTACAAAATGAGAGTGGAAAAGAGCACCAGCAAAACAGGAAGGAAGGAGAGTTTTAGATCATTGAAGTACACAATTCAAGATGTATTTCTAAAAGATGTATCTAACGTAGGTCCTGTATTACCCTTTGGGGTATCATCGTTATTTGTTCCAACAACTTTTTAGTAATGAACTGCTGAGCTTGGTAAGGAGCCACTTGCATGCACCAGTGGCACCCCCAGAATTTTTTTCCAGGGGTGGCCAGGTTGGGCCACTGAAAATTTTAGAATGACACACCAAAACCAAAAGTTATAACTGAATTTCAGGAGTTCAGTAGCTGGTTTATAATTAATAGCTCGCTTTAAAATTGAGTGCGCCACAACCCCTCGAAGACAGCAATGTCGGCTTCCGACAATATTTTCAATGGGGGAGCCAGTGGGACTGCCAGTAATTGTATCAGTGGACCCATGGCCATGAGTTTTTAAATAAGTACAACTAAATACTGAAATGGAAAGTTGTAATCAACATTTTGATTGAATGATTTTACTTCTAAATAATTAGATTTTAATTATGGTAAAACTTCATTTTTCAGATCTGTTATATCCTAATACTTGAAAGTTTTCTTAACAGAATTAATTTTGTATTAATTAGAGCATACAACGTCATTAAAGAAATAACTACATCAGGAGTTGAGCATTGCGCTCCTTTCACATTGTTGGTCTCACAATGAATAGTTAAAAGGAAAAAAAAAGCAGATCTAGAGAAATCATCTTTCTTAGTCTTCTTCCTTGTCAAAACAAGGTGCCTACATTACCGACAATTCAGTTTGACAGTTTGGTTGGAGATTTGCTATCCTCAAGCAGAGATGATAATCCATTGCAAACTTTATTCTTCATAAATGATGAAATACATATTCACCTGCAAACAAATGTAACATATTTGCATGTTCAGCTGACATTCCTATCACTGGCACTTTTTATAAAGATAGACACAGTTCTCAGGTGGTGAACTTCCAATGAATTCCTCTCAGATTAAATTACATATTTCTTTCCAGTGAAGTGAGTTATTAAAAAATGACATACCTTTAAAATAAAGTGTTACCATATCACCAAAGACACTGTGGCAAACAGCAACACCCCACGCTACAGAGTTTTCTAAAATGTTTCCCAGTTCTTTTGAATTTTTCATACCTGGCAGCTGTCTGTTCCTCCCTCAATGTTTCCGGCACACATCTCGTGGTCTTTGACTCTGCCGTTGAGGTATGATGGACGATTACAGATCTTGTTCTCGATCACAGGGAAACCAGTTTCCTTCAGGACACCTGCACCTCCGGTACCTGCAACGCACCTCCACAAAGTTATCCACATTCTGGTTTCTGAATATAGTTTATCTGTAATCTGTTATCTTAAATTGTATTAAAATGTTAACTTTGCCTTGAATATGGGATCATATCTGATTATTTGTCTTTAACAGTGGATAATTCTTGTATTTTTGTTACCTTTGGCACTTTGCCATAAAGAATCTTTCAAGCGACTTGAAGAGTCACTTGAGTTTTTACCATGACTTTTTAGAAAAATACTGTTGTTTTATTTTTATTTTTTTTTTTTAATTTATTTTAGACTTTAAGCAATAAAGTTCGTATAAATAAAGAATGCATAGTTTTTTTTAACATAGTGAGGATCTTTTTAACACAATGCTTTCTCTAAAAATTCCCTTAAAACCAAGCAGTAACTTCAGGGCCTGAAAGATGAAGCCAATGCGCAAGTACCAAAAACTGCAGTTCCTCAAATGGCCACTTAAGGCTGGCTGGATTGAGCCAGTCAATCCTCATAAACTCCCATGTTAAAATGCCCAACTTTACAGCAGAAATTAACATGTTTATATGCGTCACCAAAGTCTATGAGTCAGATCCACCCCTCGCTCCTCCTCAGTTTCACATTCTCATCTTCAAAAATCCAACATAGCATGGCCAAAATGCCAAATTCAAGACGTCAAAACCAAAGTCACTTTTAAAAACGACCTCACTCCAAAACTTAAACAGTTTCCCACAAAGATAGCTGTACAAGATACACACATACACATGACATACTGTACCTTGAGTTTCACCCCATCCGGTCACATAACATTCGGTTCCACTGGGAACAATGAAGTCCTTGTCTGGCAGACAAGCTGGCAGGACTTTGTCATTTATTATTGCAGGGCTGAAAACACACACACACACACACACACACACACACCAGTGTTGAAATAAGTACTTAGATCTTCTACTTAAAAATATGAATACTACAGAGAAATGTTCTGTTTCAAGTATACAAATTCACAATGTTACTCATATAACAAAAGAACAAAAGTATAAGCATTAAAAGAGTAATGAATATCATATTATTGGGTCATATGATGTATTAAAATGTAGGCTACATCATGTTTATGTTGCATCTGGGGCTAATTTGAATTGTTACAATACTTCATTAAGGGACAGTTCACCCTAAAATCAAAAATGCATATCTTTCCTCCTATCTGTAGTGCTATCTTTCACTCTAGATTGTTTCGGTGTGAATTGCCAATCCTATCACCGTACAGCCTGATGCGCACATCTGCTGCTAGCTAACCTAGCACCACTAAGACAGCGCTTCCTCGGCTGAGCTTGATGCCATTTATGTTTACATCTTGCATGGTTCCATCTATGTAGTGATGCATTGGTGGGTTTAGTTCAGTAGAAAGTAGGACTGCCCCCTAATAGTTGACTGAACATTAGTCGACTAGAAAGATCATTAGACTGCAAGATTTCTTTGGCTGCTTAGTCGCAGAAAAAACAAACAAACAAACAAACAAACATGAAGCTCTATCAGGAGCTGCCCCTTGTCAAAATAAATCAAAACCTATATGACTAGACCATGTAGGAATTTAATTTGAAAGGACAAACACGGGAAGAGGCCACGCTCAGCAGTCAGACAGGAGTCACGTTTCAAACCAGTCACAGCCGACAGATATCTTTGCCTTCTTCTGTAAATATTCAGTCTGATAAATACAGAAAAGTTGAACATGTCAGTGCAGGGCTACTCAGAGCTTTACATATGCTGTGGGCATCTCTACGGCTGATATCTCCAACACTCTACAGCTCACACCAAAACAATTTCCATTGATAAATAGCACTTTTTGATTTTTACATGAACTGTCCCTTTAACCTATAATCATCTATTTGTTGATAATAATAAAAGTAACCAAAGTTATCAAACAAATGCAGTGGAGTATAAATTACAATATTTGTCTATGTAATGTAGTGGAGTAGAGGTAGAAGTTGCAGAAAATGGAAAAGCTTAAGTAAAGTATTAGTACTGCAAAATTATACTTGAGTACAGTACTTGAGTAAATGTAATAAATTACTTTTCACCACTGGGTAGTAATAGAGAACAGAAAGGATAGTTGTATCAGTATCATTATTTTGGCCGAGTATTAGTAGTGGTAGTAGGATGATCAGTCTCACCTCTGCAGTTTGAGCAGGGCGATGTCGGCTCCGTTGGGTCCCAGTATCAGTTTCTCCAGGTTCCTCTCCTGTTTCGACGGCTCAGTGGCTCTCTCCGTGTGGACACCCAGGAGTATCTTGTAGGCTGCCGGCCGTTTGGACCTACAGTACACAACACATTAATATATGCACAAATCTTATGGTGGTTATTAAGGTTTAGTCTTTAGATGTTTTTTTTTGTTTTTTTATCTTCTCTCTGACCTCTCCAGGCAGTGTGCAGCAGTAAGGACCCACTGAGGGTGAATCAGAGTTCCTCCACAGAAATGAATTCCCGTACTGGTAGAAAGAGACACACAGAATGTATTTAAGAGTAGGGCAGAAGAAGGTATTATATGGCCTTTTAAAATATCAATTATTATTTCAATATTTAAAGATAAACCCCTTGAGATTTTTTTTAATTTCAAGGCAGTACTGTAGCTGTAACAGGCTGTTGGATCACAAGAGAATACACATTCCTGCTTAAGCAAAATTATAATTGGTGCAGTTTAAACAGTCTTTTCACTTAGTTTGGTAATTTGGTGCATGGTCCTTTTTTGGATTTTAACAATATGAATAAATGAGGATCATGCTTGGGGAAATATGAGCCTTAATTTGCAGATTAAATATATTATACCACAGTCCCATTATCAAAATATTGGTCATTGTTAGCCACCAGTCTGTGCAGGGACACAGGGTAACCATCCATTTTTCTAGAATATAATTAACCGGTGATGTATGAAAAACCCAGAAGGTCATCTGAAGGTATTTACTGCTGTTCTGAAATTTCCAGCCCCCTCAAAGAAAAAATAATTCAGGTGCTAAAAAAATGAACCAAAAAAAAAAATTTAACCAGTTCCCCAAGTTGTGATTGTCTAGGTTTTCCAGCATCGCTGGGTGATTATCTTTTAGAGACAATGCTGGTTATCTCTGTGACCTCTGGAACCCATTACCAATACTTTTATCTTACTTTGCATATATGTTGTAAGTCCCTTGTTCTACTCACTTGGTCCTGAGGCTGATTTGCCAGGGCCACGAGTGAGGTTTAGACACGCATCCTCCCACGATCCGACCGAAACAGCGCTTTGGTTTGACAACCGGGGTCCCACAGTCCAGTCCAGCTACAAAGAAAGTTCACAGTCATGAATTCTCACCAGAGAAGCAAAACACAAATATTAAATTGGGTTGAACTGGTATCATATCACCAATGACATGGACCCTGTTTAATCCAACTGTATACAGCCCACTGTGTTTTGGACAGATGACAAAATCTGAGGGGACATGGAAAAAGTCACCCAACTAAAAGAGTGTTGTAGGCTAGATGGAAAAAAAATAAGGGAGCAAAAAAATTTTTTGGTTGGACAGGAGATGCAGCAGCACTCAAGGACTCCTTACAGGACACAGTTAAAAAAACAAGCAGCAATGTAACCATAGATCATAAAATCAAACAATTCTGTTTTATACAATAAAAGTTGACAAAAACCCCCCCAGAAAAAAGCAGACAGGCATAATATCAAATATCAGGTATAAAATCATCAACAGTGCAGGTCACCATATGCGTGTCTCCATTAATCCGACTGAATATGTCAGCTTGAAAAGGTGTGTTTTCAGATGGGATTTGAAAATGGAAAGGGAGTTGATATTGCGAATGTTGTAAGGGGGAGAGCTCAAGAGGCAGTGGGCAGAATGGCTGAAGACTCTAGAACCCATGGTAGTCAAACAAGCCTGGTCTCACTCTGAGGTCGTGGAAATCCGGCGCTTGGGCAGTGACTTGTGATGTCAGAAACCAACAAAAAAAGACATCCTTTAACGTCAGCATGATACGCGGCCTGTTGCCACTATAGTTTAATTGCGCTCGGCGTCATCAGGGGGAACAGGGCGGGACAAGGACGAAAGTTAAGGAGGTGAAAATCCGACTGGGGCAGGCGGGAGAGGTGGTGGATAGGTTCAACAAACACAGACTTTCACCCAAGAGAGCGGTGTTTGCTTCCTGTAAGATTCTAAAGCAAAAGCCTGTTCTTTTTCCCAAACCTAACCACGTATGTTTGTTGTTAAAGAGAAAAAAAGCAATCAATTGTCAATCGTCAATTGGCGGTGTTGTACAGACATTGTGCATTTATTTTGAAAGAGACTGTGTGTAAACATTAAATTTGCTGTGAAAACGGAAGTGTATATTGAAAGAAGACAATGCAGAACTTGACACGGTGTCCCAGAATATCAACAACCAACGCACCCAGGGTACCTTTCACATCGTATCTGGACGTGGAAAGTCCAGCAACAAGCATCAATATGTGACGAGGTCGGAGTGATAATGTGTTGGTCAAGCAGGCAGATGGTAATGTGAGCTGGATTGCAGAAGAGGATCTAAGGGCACAGGAGAGTGTGTAGATATGAAGGAGTTCAGACAGGTGGGAAAGGGCTTGATCATGAAGCATCTTAAAGATGAGAGGCAGAATCTTGAAATCTTGAAAAATGTATGGATGATGGAGGCAGTGGTGGTTGATATGGAGATAAATTAAGGGGGAACAAAACAAGAATGCTGATCTAGTGTGTTTTACAAATATCAGGAAAAAGTATAAAGATTACGTGCAGGTTTTTACAGATGGGTTAAAGGACCTAGATACAGCGAATACAGGCTCTGCAGTGGTAGTTCCCAGTTACAAAATAGAGATCTGGAGACGAACATCATACTGCCTGAGTGTGTACACAGTTGAGCTGTATGCCATGTTGATGGCATTAGAATGAGTTGAAAGAAACAATCTAAGACAAATTACAGTTTGCAGTGATTCAGTCTTTGCTCTGTACATGTAAATGTAAATGTAAATGTTCTTTATTTATACAGCCCTTTACAACAACCCTTTTGGTGAACCAAAGTGCTTTACAATAGGTGCAAAAGAAGCAATAAATAAAACAATTAAAAATAAATAGATGCAATAACAACAATAAAAACAATAAAAGCAATGAAAATAATAAAAGCAATAGGAGCAATAAAATACAATAAAATAAAGTAAAACAGAGTAAAAGTAAAAGAGTCACCACACTACTGGGTATTAAAAGCCATCCTAAATAAATATGTCTTCAGTCTAGATTTGAAAAGGCCCAGGTCAGAAATGAAACGCATTTCAACAGGGAGCTTATTCCAAAGCCTGGGAGCAGCGATGGAAAAGGCTTGATCACCCCAGTGTTTGTATTTTGACCTGGGCACTTCCAGCAAAAGTTGGTTTGACGATCAGCTCTACCAGGTTCCGAACAGTTAAAAGCTCAGTTAAGTACACTGGGGCTAGACCATGACTAGCTTTAAAACAAACATTAAAATTTTAAAATCAATCCTGTACTGACGGAAGCCAGTGAAGGGATTTAAGAACAGGAGTGATGTGCTCTCGTCTGTTAGTGCTGGTTAAAAGACGGGCCGCAGCATTTTGCACCAGCTGGAGGCGACCAAGAGAAGCCTGGGAGACACCAACATAGAGAGCATTACAGTAATCCAGTCTAGAGCTTATAAGAGCATGGATGGCCATTTCAAGGTTGCGGTGACTTAAAAACATTTTAACTGTGGCCAGGAGACGAAGCTGGAAAAAACTAGTTCGGACAACACTGTTTATTTGTTTGTCGAATTGAAGGTCTGAGTCAAAAACACTCCCAGATTTCTGACATTTTGACTGAGTGTTGGAAACAAGGTTCCAAAGCCAGCCGTCCCTGTGTCCCCAAACATGATGCACTCTGTTTTACCATCATTAAGGTGAAGAAAATTCTGGGCCAACCACTGCTTAATTTCAGCCACACAGGAAAGCAAAGAACTCTGCGCACTTTGACTGTTTGGCTTCACTGGCAGATAAATTTGCAGATCATCTGCATAACAATGAAAGGAGAGGTTGTTCCTGGCTATAATTGACCCAAGAGGCAACATATACAAAGAAAAAGAATAGGGCCAATTGTCTGTGGGATACAGGAGAGAGGAGCACTTGAAGAGGACAAGTCACCAACCATAACAGAGAAGGTTCTGCCGGATAAGTATGATTCAAACCACTTCAGTGCTGTAGAATGCCAACATAATCACACAGGCGTGACAGGAGGACTGAGGGTCCACCGTGTCAAAGGCAGCTGAGAGGTCAACACTAGCACAACCGGAGATTTGCATCCACTGCCCGTGCAATATGTTGTACTTAACAGCGCAGACTCAGTGCCGCGATGAGACCTAAACCCAGACTGGAACTTCTCAAGGACTGAGTTGTTTTCCAGAAATGACTGTAATTGATTAAAAACAACTTTTTCTAAAACCTTGGAAAGAAAGGGCAAATGGGAAACAGGTCTAAAATTTGACATCACTGAGGGGTCAAGATTAGGCTTTTTAAGAAGGGGCCTGACCACAGCATGTTTAAAGGAGGCTGGGACAGTTCCTAGTCCAAGACAACTGTTAATAAGAAAAAGTAGACTAGGCCCCACAGTGTTAAAAACCATTTTCAGCACCTTGCGAGGGACAATATCCACTGGGCAATTTGTAGGCTTTAAGGATTTAACAATGTTACTTAGAAAGGAGAGAGAAACCATGTCAAACTGGTTGAACACAGCAGAGTGAGTAGGAGCAACATGTCAGGCATTAACAGTAACGTCAAGATTTCATGTATGAAGCTACAATAGTACATGGCAGAATACGAAGACAGGGCACTGAGGTCATATTTATGTGGGTTCCTGCTCACGTAGGCACTGTGGGAAGTGACAGGGTTGACAGAATTGCCAAGCAGACTATGAAAAAAGAAGTCATGGACACAAATAATAAGCTATTAAAATCAGAAGGTAACGGCATTGTATGGAGAGAGATCAATAAAGCATGCCAGCAGCACTGGGATCAGGAAGTCAGAGGAAGATACTCTATTCAAAGTAAAGTTAGTAGTGGGGGAAGTTGAGAGGGAAATGAGAAAGAAAAGACAGTCATCACCAGGATGAGAAGAGGTCAGCTCAAGAGTACGCTTCATGCTATGGGGAAACATCCAACCAGCTTGTAGGCAATGCCAGTAGTATTATAAATCATACGTTTGGACTGGTTTATACTTGTAAGTCATGGATAATTTATATTATACACTAAGATGTGTTTTTGTAAGACTACTATTATATACTCATACACGAGTTATTTTTGTGTGACAAATTTCAAAGGTAATAACAATGGTATATTTAGAAAAGTCTTAGGTATAGGTTTATCTATAAGGAAGCTGTCTGTGTCATTTCACTCAATGACTGGGGGTGGGATTTAATAAGTTTATACTTCCTCCCACTACTCTTTGAATGTGTAAATCCAAGTAACTAGACACTGACAGTAAGTTACAGTAATAAGTTAATACTAATTTATTTCTGTCTGTCTGCTTGTTTGTATGTCCATGTCCTTTTTTTGATAGTTTTGTTCTTACACATTCGAAATAAATATCAAATATAAAAAGACAGTAGAGCATACTAATTATATGAAGATTATGTAAAAGAGAGGAAGGACATGGTGGAAGAAAAGGAGAGCAAAGAAGAAGAATTAAGGATATATTGAGCTTTGGGGGTGGTGGACAAAGCATGAGATGCCTGGTCAGCTTCCTACTAAGAAGGACTGGTGAAGAGAATTTAATTGGACGTTGTAGGAGTTAAGTAACTCCACAGATGGCGGTAGTGTAACACCCGGGAAGCTGCCGTTAAAAAAAGGAAGAAGATGAAGCACGGATGACGACTGTGGACAGGTGAGGTGAAGACGGCGCAGATTTAATTGGAGAGAGGGAAGAGAAGCGACAGACCAGAGTAAACAGCATCATAGCTTGGGTTCAGTTCAAACTGAAACAAAACGAAAACTCTGTACAGTGCCTCTGTTGTAAAGCTGAGCTAGCTTACTACAACAAAATGGCGTTGACATTTCAGCATACCAAGGGAGAGCAATGGGTCAAGGGAGTCGGCCGACAGAAGGTAACATTAACTGTAAGCATAGCAATATGATTGCTAGTTGAGATGAGAGCTCCAAAAGCATATACCTTGTTTATGGCAAATTATACAGCGCAGTGCAGTTTCAACTGACAACGCCTTGGACAACCCTCCAGGCTGCCAGGGCCGCAGCTCCCCTCATCCAACGCTAAAGTCCACTAGAAGACTTAAGACCCGGTGACCCGCCAGCGAATGAGCGGGAGAGCTTCGAGCAACATGGAGGACAGCCAGCCACCATTCATCTGTACAAACTGCCTGCACTGCGGCGACACAGCTGGTAGAAAATCATTTCCATTTTTGAGAATATAAGTTAATGTGGCAGCTGGTTAGGCTTTCATAAATTAAATGCAGGAATTTATTTTGTGTGTTTTAATTCTTGAGCAAAGCCTAATGTTAGCAAACTCAGGAACAAAACACAGGAAATTAAATGCAGTAGTCACTTTCTAAAAGCCTGTGTTCCATTCATGTTGTTATTGGGATAGTTACATACACACAAGAACACTAACAGGCCTACTTCCGCCACAGTGATGCATAACATGTCCCCCCCCCCAATCTAAAAGTAGCAAATTGAGCCTTATTACCAGACACATTTAAAGCAATTAAAATTGTTGCCTCACAGCCTCAGGGTTTCTGGTTTGAAACCCAGTGTGGGGGGGCCCTTCTGTGTTGAGTTTGCATGTTCTCCCTGTGTCAGTGTGGGTTTTCTCTGGGTACTCCGGCTTCCTCCCACAATCCAAAGACATGCAGGCTAACTGGGGACTCTAAACTGGCCGTAGGTGTGAATGTGAGTGTGAATGGTTGTCTGTCTCTATGGCCCCGTTCATATGATTTCAACCGAAAACGGTAAACTTTAGTTGCGTTTTGGCCAATCGTTTACACGACAGCAGCGTTTTGGGTGCCTGAAAATGCAACGTTTTAAAAATGTGTTCCAGAGTGCAACTTTTTGGAAACGGCACCGTTTCTGTTGTCATGTAAACTTGCAACATGCAGTTCCTCTGAAAACGGAGACTTTTCGCACATGCGCATTACGGTTCCAGTCACCAGGCATGCCGACTGTCACAACAACAATGCCGAGCTCTGTTTGTGCTGCTCACCCTGTTGATTTGAATTGTAGATCTGTTACTGTAGCAACTCCACCTCGTCGTCCATCCAGACAAAGTTATCTGTGCATGCTTTCGCCGTTGTGTCTTCTTTGTTTTGGTTTATAATCACCACGTTGTAGAGGAAGGCGCTTCAGCGCAGGCACATGGCGTCTGCCTACTACAGCTTTCCAGTAGATTTTTCGGCTCCGTGTGAACGGGGATCGTTTCAATAACATCGTCATATAAACGCAGAAGTTTTTTAAAACACAAAGGACAGACTTTTCCGTTTTTTTCTGAAACCGTTGTCGTCTAAACAGGGCCTATGTGTCAGCCCTGTGATAGTCTGGCGACCTGTCCAGGGTGTACCCCGCTGTGACAGGCTCCAGCCTCCAGTAACCCCTAACAGGATAAGTGGTTAGGGAAAATGAATGAATTTTTATTGTTGTTATTTAATAAAGCAAGAGTATTTCTTATCTGATTACCCAATCAATGGATTACTCAGTAGAATACTCGATTACTAAAATACTTAATAGCTGCAACTAATGATTATTTCCATATTCTGTTAATCATATCTTTTTGATTAACTGATAAGCCTGAAGAAAACGTGTCAGAAGATAATGAAAATTGCCAGTCACAATTTCTCGGTGCCAAAGATGATTTTTTTCAAATTGCTTATTTTGTTTAACTTATTCCCCAAAACCTTAAGATGTTCTATTTACCATCATAACATCACTTGAGTGGGCAACACTTCAGGATGAGTGGAGCCATGGCAGAAAGCTCAGTGACTTCACTCCATGGTTGTACAAAGAGAACTCAATACGGCGTCGGGGGTGTCATTCCTATTAAAGTTGCTCAGTGGCAACTTTCCGTGGCAGCAAAAAAGTTTGACTTTCGGATACAAAATTACCTGGATCTTCCTCGTTATTCTAGATCCCCCTTCTTTGCTTGGCAAGTGCTGTGATCTGCTAGTACTAGCACTAACCATGACCTCTTTGCCCTAACTGCCTCCAACCCCGACGCATCAGTTAGTATGTTTACAGGACATTAGGAAAATCCATTTATTATGTTAGTCCGACCAAAAACAGACATTTAAAATACACATAAACATGTTAGTCCAACTGAAATCATACTAAATTGTTTTTTCTCAAAGTCTGACTAACACACCCAGATAATGTGATTGGGAGTTGAAATAATCCAGCATGTATACAGGCAAGTGTTTCCAAACTGGCCAAGGCGCTTGGTGCATGCTCCACAGTTTCTGTCCTGGACTTTGACCCCAGAAATCGAATAGCATTAAATGCGTAACAGAAGAAGTTAGGAACAACATGGCGTCATTCATTTAGCGCTGGGCAATTTTGGACGGATGAGGAGACACAGTTCATGCTGTGTCAGCTAAAAGAGTTAAATATTTTACAATACTTTTTGCCACTAGCTAAACATAGCAAACTTGTTTGTCGATTGTTTGGTCTGGTCAGGTCAAATGGAGAAAGGTCCAATACTAACAAGAAAGGGGGGCACCTATCGAGTGAGACATACTTGAGTCAATTAATCCATTCCCCAGCCGTGCTTGTATACCAGGACAAGGACAGTAGTCCAGTTAAATAGCCTAGTTGAGCTATAACCATAGCTCCACTTAACTATGCAGGTAAACACACTGTGAGTGTGAGGCACAGTCCCACTGCTTTTCCAAGAAAAATAATGGGATCCATAATAATAAAGACCTTACTGATAGTGGACCCCATTGAGCATGTGCAGTAGTAGTACAGAGTATCCTTTTGAGTGTTGATAAATTTAAAAATATTATATGGAAGTTGTAATTGTAACAGCCCTCTGCTGTTCCTGGGGGCTTGGTTTACTGACCAGCATCCTTTTCATATTGATTGTCAACCAAGCTGTTGTTAGTCGTTAATTAGGGCCTAGACCAAACCACACATTTCATCAGTACAACATGTGCTGTGCAATGAATTTCTTAAATTCATTAAGAAATGAATTTATGGCATTTTCACAAAGATTAACATATTATCAAAATACTGGCCAATTGCTTTTCTGTTTTCTAATCAATTTTATGACTTACTGTTTCAGCTACATAGTGGATCATACCGTCATTACAACTAGAATGTTAACATGCATACATTTAGTATTAAGGCTCAGCATGTTAGTTCTATGGTATGTGAATTTTTTTTTGAATTATTGTAATGTGGTTAAAGAGTTTCGTATCCAACTGTGATGTCCTGCATACAAATATTGTTGACATACCGCAGTCGGGGATCTGACAGTAGTCCCATTTCTTGTTCCTGTCTGTAGTGTAGCACCACGGTCCGTTCACATCGCCATCTGGGTTTCTGCAGCTCTGATGTTGACACACAAGGAGAGAATCATTTAACTTGAAACATATAATTACTTACTAGCATCATGAAATTGAAAACGAAATATCACCACTTCAAAAGTCTTCAGCACAGAATGTTCATACAGGAGCACAAACACACTTACATTTCCTTCCAGACCCTTGGTGGGGTGAGATTGTGGAGTGAAGCTGTTGTGTTGGTGAGGGCTCTGAGCATTCCAGGCCTGGCAGGTCACGCCCAGAATAGTGATAGAGGTTGGACCACGGTACGTAACTCCATTTCCAATCTTGCAGTCTAACTCAGCAACAGAGGAAAACAAGTTGGTGAATGAGGGATAAAACAAAATAAAGTACATATTTAAAAAGTTTAATCATTTACCTTTCTCTGGTGGGGTCCGGGTGGGGGTGGAGGGATTTGGAGGTTTCGTTGTGGTTGCGCCTACTGAAGGAGTGGTGGGGCATTTCTCCAAGTTGCAGTACTCCCAGCGGACACTGGGGTCTGTGGTGTAACACCAGGGAGCTCGGTCTCCGTCAGGGTTTCTGCACAGATTCCTCCTGAGGTCCCTGTTGAAAGAGAAAACCTGGAACTTCAGGACGGCAGGAACCAATAACCTACACGGTTTTATGTTTTATTCCTAGAATTAAACCAGGAAAGGAGCCACCGATGCTGGCTTGTTATTGCCATTTGAATCTCACGCTTTAGGGAAGTTCTGTGGAGTTTTTTTGTGGCTGTGAGGAGTCATGGAGCCCCAGCTTTGACATTTTTTTCCACTGATTGTCTCTGATGTTATGCCACGGTAATTTGTCCCATCCCCCTCATAGCAGTCCTCCTCCTCTGGGGGGATCACTGGCTCATCTGCAGCAAGAGACAGCAAATAATTTATGAGTCAGTTATACTTTCTACCTTCAATACCGCTGTCATTATTGTAATAAGAAATCAACTTCTCTGATCATGTTATACCTGGTCCGGCTGCATCCCCACAGCTCGGCACCTTGCAGTACTCCCAGCGAGTTCCATCGTCAGTGGTGTAACACCAGGGCATCCTCTCATTGTCTGGGTTACGACAGTAGTTGTTTTCCAGGCCTCTGACAAACAACAGACAGTGATGATGATGAAAACAGGTAAACCCAACAGTAAAGGCAGCATCCCATCAGTCCCTCTTTAAAGGAAAACTGCATTTTCCTGTTACAGTAGCTCTTACTTGCAGGGGTAGTTCTCTGGCGTGCGGTTGTGTTTGTGTGGTGTCTGAGCTGACCAGCTCTGGCAGGTTTTGCCAGATTCAGTCACAGCAATCGTGCCTCTATACGCTCCACCTTCACTGGTGGCACAGGTCAACTCTGGGACGATGGTGGGAGCCTCGGATGCTGAGTGCAGAAGATGAAATGGATTAAATACAGAACTCAGTTAGAAACAAGTGAAGTAGCAGCAGCGTTTTAAAGGAATATTTCACCTGCAAATTGAACATTTAGGTAGTCGTGCCCTGTTACCTTGAATTTGTCAAGAAAACTTTGTCTCGCATGCCACCATGGAAAATATATTGATTGATCAGCAAACTCTATCAGAACATCCATTTACAGACTCTCACACAACTCGTGCAGTATAATCCAAGTCTCATTTATTCAGTTGTATACTCAGTACTTTCCAAACACATGCATTTTCATCAAAAAAACTCCATAAGTTTTACTTTCAGTGTAGTTTTAAATACTAAGGTTTTTGCAAAGATGCATGTGGTTGGGAAGACGTGGATTATACTGCACAAGGTAAGTGCAGAGTAGCTGCCTTGTAGTAAATCAGATTAATGAATGCTCTTTAAGACCTATTTGTAATGTTGATGGGCTGATTTACACTTAATAGGCTGTTACCTTTATTCAAAGATGTTTTGTAGTTCCAGACAGATTTCTTTTCTTTTTTTGGCCAATAGTGGGTCTTTTAATAGTAAAGGTTGAATAATGAAAAAATAATGAGACTGAAAAAGAAAAGTGTAAAAACACAAATTTGTATTAATTATTTAATATTAATTAGTATTGTTCATTGTGGATATGTGGTCATACGACCTCTTTTTAAATTCTTAAAAGCTGCCATTATATTTGCCATGTTGCTTGATAAAGCATCTAGCAGTTACATTTCCTCGTAGTTCTGCATTTGCACAGCTAAGACACATTTTTACACGTTTACTCTTATGTGTGAATAATATGACTCAGATCCTGACTCTCAGTGAAGGAAGCTTGTGCAGGTATAATGCCTAATTTATCCTTCAGGCATTTGTCACAAGAGCCCACACGGGCAGAGTGATGTCATACCATCAGACATGCCCCTTCACATGGGGTCCAGTATGGTGGGTTTTCACATGTCTGTGCGTATCCTGCATTGTCTAACTATGTGGATGTGGATGGGCAGAGGAAATGGAGAACCATGCTGTAGATGAGAGTCTGTCATACACTGCACCCCACGGTTTTGGAGAAAATCGAATTGCCACAGGGGCATCTTTGGATGTAAGGGGTCGTACCACTTCCCAGCACTTGAAGCTCATGGGTGGATCGATGAACCTTCTCACTCATGGCCCGTCTGAACTTTTAAACCAGACTAACACACCAGCTCATGTTTCTCTTTTATTCCAAAAATAGTTCACCAAAATGTGTATCTGAAAACATTTGAGGTGAGAATAAAGCCATGCAGTTGCTGAATCGGTCTTCATTTTAGATCAGTAAACCGTTAGTTTGAACATTTTTGGGAGTTTCCAGAGGTGGTGAGCTGCGCAGGACACCTCTTATTTGCATGGTCTAGACCTCAACTTTATACAAATGAGGAGCTCCAACGTGACCCTGTCTCTCAAAACGTAATGTGGAGCTACCAAAATGCACTGCATGGCTGCTTACATAGCACCTAAATGGGAAATGGCAGAAGTAATGAAAACTTAGAAGGACTTACTGCAGCGGGATATGTTGCAGAAGTCCCATCGTTTGGATGGGCTGGTGGTGAAGCACCATGGTTTGGGGTCTCCATCGGGGTTTCTGCAATAGTTCTCCTCAAGATACTTCTCTGGAAGACTAGAGGAAGCATAAATAATGATTGGAACAGTAGAATAAATAATTAGCACAAAATGTCTAGCTTCTAGAAAATGTTTTATTTCCTGAATACATTTATTTATTATATATTAAAGAAGTATTTCACTGCTGGAAGGATTCTCTTTTCATAAAACTAGGCTGACTATGCTCTAGAAAGATGCAAATACTTTTGAAATGGAAAACAGAGGAAAAGGGCTGAAGGATTTACTCTTGCACAAGAGGCAGAAAACCAGAGGCGCCGTACCAGCCCAATAAAGGCTTGCAGATTATGCAATGCCAGCTTGTTGTTTTGACACAGGAAACAATATGACAGCCAGCTGGTAACAAATGATCTTGATTTATAGTTAAATGGTAAGCTGAAATATGTTTCTGAAAACATTTAAGGCAAGAAACAGGCAATCCACTAACAGAATCTTACAATCATATTTTTCAGTACTGCTTAGTTTTGTCATTCTGTCTTTACAATACCAGAAACAATATGGTGGCCACTTCCTATTCACAAATTGTCATAATACAGCCAGACAGTGCACTAAAATATGTTTCTTAAGCCATTTTAGGCGATAAATAGGCAACAAAGAATCTTTGATTATAATTACTCAGCACTCCTAGTTTTCAGTGTCTGAGTTTGGGGATGGTGGTTACTGCTTTCTCTCTTGATCCGCTTTTAGTGTCCATGGTGGCGGGCACACAACAAAGGTTAGGAGATGTTTGCAAAGAGGGCTTTCTGCCAAAAAGTGATTTCGTGGTTAAGTTTGGGGAAGTTGTGGGATGGGTTGAAATAAAAAGATTTATGGGAGAAAACCTGCAGGGAAAACCTTTACCATGTGAACAAGTACAATTTGTAGTTCGAGCAACAGGCCTAGAGCCTTTTGTTCTGCATCATCCTGCAGATTTGACCTGAGAGATGCGCAGGGAGATCTGGGCGCTAGTAAGATGGAGGGAAGATTACTGTAGTTTATTTACACAGACTAGCCACGTTGTGATGATACAGAGCTAGTTGAAAATTGGCAAAGTATCCCTTCAAATCCTGCTTGTGCTTGATGAATAGATTGATGTGCTGTTTTGTAGTCTTACGCGCTGGGGATGTAGCCGTGGTTGTGAGGTTGCTGGGAGTCCCAGCGTTGGCAGGTGAATCCGTTTTCTGTAGTGGATATTTTCCCTCTGTAGTCCTCACCACTGCAGTGTATACAGTCCTCTGTAAAGGAGCAAGCATCAATTGATCACTATTTCTCTGCTGTATTGGTCGACTGTCAAAACTTGTGAGCACACTTTAAACACGGAATGTTACACTTCAGAATAACTCACACTCAAATTAGAAGGTGAAACAGTTTGTAATTACTGTAGGAGAATAGAGAGTTATCAAACGTGTGCTCAGTCCACAATATTGTGGAAATGAAGGACTTACAATTTAAAACTTTTAACACAGTCAGACTATGTTTACGAGCACAAGAGTTCAGCGAGCCACCAAAGGACCACCCTGCGGATTTACTGTTGGTTCTGCAACGTAGGGAGTTTTTTTAAACTCTGAAATTGTATCTGCCCATCTAAACACAAAATCAGGGAGAAAGACATCAGTCTTTAGTTAAGCAAAGCGTCTAAAGACTGACTTGTGAGTCTAAATCAGAACAGACATGTCATGTGATTTTCAGCCTTCTGTGATTATATTTACCCTTTACAGCAGGCACATCCTAACAGCTGAGAAAATTACTGTCAGGTATAGAGTGTGCCAGTAAACCCGGAACTCCGTTAGCGCTTTTAGCACTCTCGTCTAAAAGTCAATACGTTTTTTGAATGGGATTTTGGTAAAATGCCTCAAGTAAGGTCTGAGGTTAACAAAAGCTTAAGCGAGTTTCAGGTTTTGTTCTATGACATAAAACATAACATAAACAATCAGTAAATACCCTACTTGTGAATTTTGAAGCTTTTACGTGTCATAAAAAAGGCGGTTGCTAACAAGTTGCTCAATATGACTACAAACCCTGTGGGGGACATTAAACGTCATCACCCCTGAACAGGCGAGACTGCTGGCAGTCCGCCGTTACAGCTTCTTATTTAGCTTAAACAGTCCGATTTCCCCATTATACAATGTTTTTAAAATAAAGCGGCCGAAATCAGTTGAAAGCTTAGTGGCGGTGACATCAAGAGTCATGCGACCGTGGAGTAGTCATGTAGTCCGTTAAAGCCTAACGTTAGCTTTTTACTTTTGGCGATCGCATTTAAGCTTCAAATGCGGTATGGAAGGTGTTCATATGTGAAGATTATTTGCTGAACAAAACCTGTAAGTATCATAAACTTGTGTTAGCCACAGAGCTTATTTTCTGACATAATCCAAAACGCAATGCAAAAATCACATTCACTTTCTCTTCCGGGAACCAGCGCGATGCTAAACTTCTGGGTTTTGACGTCAGCCCTGGCACACTCTATAGCGCCCCCCTCTATTAAATATGAAAGGAGGCCGAAAATCACAGGACATGGATGTTCTGATGATACAAGTCAGCGGTCCTGAAATGTGTGTTTCTCTTCTATAATACACATTCTACATCTCAGAGGTGACGTCTTTCCACATACAGGCTTCCTCTGCCTTTCAAACCGGGGAGAGCTCCGTGGGAAACAGTAGGAGAGACACAGCCCGAGGGGGAACCGGGATCTGACACAACACCGGAGGGAGAAGCGGGTCCATGGAGCTGTGCGCCGGACGAAAAACAAGCACGTCGAGCCCAATGCGTGCCGCTATGGCATCGCTTTGGGTTGTCAGCGCACATAACGCGTGTCTACATTGAAAGTAATGGGTTTGTGCGCGCGAAAGACGCTACATCTGAACACCCCCCATGCACACACACACACACACACACACACACACACACACACACACACTTTAACCAAGGCGGCGGCCAGAATCACCCAGGCGGTCCACCTTTGTCTTAGATAGGCAGGGAAAACCGTGGATTCACGGCACAGAAATGGTGTATTGTATTTGTGCCTTGACATCATTGATATCACACACAAACACGCAAAAATGAGAAAAATACAACATAAATAAGTCTTACCAGTGCAGCTGGGTACATTGCAGTGTTCCCAGCGGGTGTTGGAGTCAGTGGTGTAACACCAGGGTCCCCCGCTGTCTGAATCAGGGTTTCTGCAGAAGTTAGACTCAAGGTCTGCTAGGGGATATAACCCTGGTCTCATGCTGCAGCAGACACATTGAGAAAATTTAGATGAACAGATATGAAAGGATACGATGAGCTGCATAGAGTAACGTGATGATGCGTGAATACATACTTGGGCCTGTGTGGGTATTTTGCTTCCCATCTCTGACATATCTTTCCTGTTTTTGTTTTGGACTTTGTTCCTCTGTAATCTGTTCCTATTCCATTTACACACTCCAGGAGGTATACTGGACACAACAAAATATACACCAGAGGACACTATCAGCATTGCATGTTTGATCATTCAATCACTTCACTGTGTTTGCAGATACGGTCCAAACATCACTGATCACGCAGCAAAGGCTAAACATTAACCACAATGTAATGGACACTAAATCATGTAGAATCTAAACTGGAGAACAGTATGTGCACTCTTGTAGAGCTTTCTCCTAAATTCATAGGAAACAAACAAAGGAAACCAAAACCAAAACCAAAAAAAAAAAGACTTTAGGCCACATATGTGACAGAAAAAAAACAAAAGGACTTGCTTTTTTTTTCATATAACGCTGTGCTGCTTCTGCGCAGGATAATCTCTGTTTTAGAGTTTGCTCCTGCTGTGTAACACTCTTGGTCCTTTTCATTATATATGAAAGACCTGTGAAAACACAATAGGTGTCAGGTCAGGATGCTGAGCCTTAAATGTAAAGGCTAAATTGTGATGTAAACAGAATAATTTCAAATTGTGTACTTACCTGCATGTGAAGGACGTTTCAGCATCACATTTGGCGGCACAGTCAGCCACAGTGTTTGCCGAATACGTTCGCCTCTGCAGCGAGAGGATCCATGCTCCTTCAGTTTTGGCGTATCCGTCCTGCTCAGTACCACTCACTGAAATCACAGACAAAAATACAAATGAATTCCTATATGAGGTTAAATAGTAGTAAATGTCACGATCACTTATATGAAAGACTGTTGTGTGAAATAAAGGAGGAATTGTAAAAAAAAAAGAAATAGATAATTTAATTTCAAATAATTGAAATAATTAAATGAGTAAAGTAATACAAGGTTACATAACTGTAACTGTATTTCACTATCTTGGACTGGAGAGATGCAATTGAGAGCACAAGTTATTCACCAGATATTTAACATTTGAAATGAAATAAAGGGTCAAAGATAAAAAGAAAAACTACATAAAACCACAAATAGGTATACACACTACCTACATATATTCATTCATATGTTAACAATATGCATATATAATTTACCTGATAGAAGAGATAATTAAATGATTTTCCATGTTCAGTAATTTAATCTGCTGTTTTCCGCATTAATTTCTGATTCAAGTAATTAAATGTTTAAAAGCCTTCAGATTTACTATCACAAGTCGACTTAGTTTTGTTGTTAGAAACTGATGTTTTAATAATTTTGCCAGCATTAGATTTTATAATGAAATGAATGCGAGAATGAATTGCTGATGAGGTGTTACATGAACGGGAATTGAGTAATAGTTGGAAATTGAGTTATCTTATTTGTAACAGTGTGCCGGGAAAAACCAGTGTTTACTAAGTTGACTGAGTTGACCAATATTGTGACAGTGACTAACTGTCCACTTATAGGTCATACATATCAAATACACAACATGGTAAGAAAACACTAAAGCACTTCACTACAGGCTAAGTGTTGTTTTTTCTTTAAATTGTTGATTTTGAAAAGTTGTTAAAACTTTTTCTGGGATTTATTACATGCAGGTCTGTGCTCTGAAGTGCATCAGTCTGAGGGTCAAGGACTTTGAATTATGTAAGAGGATTCAGTGAACTTGTGCATTTCACCCTGAAGGCTGTTCACACCAGCACAGAAGCAGGGAAGTATTTAAGTAGACATTTGGAAGTTATCTTGGTGGCCTAACTTGTAAAATGACATGGTATGACACATAAAATAGAATGAGTGAGCATTAAAACAGTTGTAGTAAAAGAACATTAAGAATTTATGCAGAAGATTTAAGGAATAATTTTACGTTTTGGGAGATACTTATATTCAGTTTCTTGCTGAGGGTGAGATGAGAAGATTGATATGACTTTGATGTCTGTGCCCTAAATATGAAGCTACACTAGCAGCAGGTTAGCTAAGCTTAGCACAAAAACTGTAAGCTGGAGGAAACAGCTAGCCCGGCTCTGCCTAAAGGTTAAAAAAAAGTGCCTATCAGCACCTCTGAAGCTCACTTACACATTGTTTCTCATTCAAATACAAAGTGCAGCAGGGTAGCTCTGTTGCCCTGCTTCCTATTTTAAAGCTAAGCTAGGCTAACCATCTCCTAGCTGTAGCTTCAGATATGAATGATATTAATCTTATTTAACTCAAAGTTTTCAGTGTATTTCACAAAATGTAGAACTGCTCCCTGAAGATCTGATATCAAGCCCTGAGGGTTCTTCTAAAAATTTAAAAGGTGACTCAAGTGGTCCAACAGAACGCCGTCAGACCTGCTTTTATAAACGTTGCAAAAAAATTCTGGATCCAGATGGGAGACAAAATTTGCTTTTAGCTAGATGATATTCAGCCTCTCTGCTTCCCATTGTTTGGAGCTGCCTCTAAACTGTAAACTAAGTGTATACACATCAAAGGTGAACAAGATGTGTTTAATGTATATCCAGTCTTGTCTCAATACATCCTGGCTTCAGAATCTGAAATACTTTATTAATCTCTGAGGGGAAATTGTGATTTGTCACAGTTGCTCTGATGTACAGAATAGAGAATTATAAGAAGTAAGAATAGTAGTATGAAATAGAAGTCTGTAAATATAAAGTAATAAAATACTATAAAATAGAAACAAAAATGTGCACCATGCTACAGTGTTAACAATGGTGTTTAAGATGTTAATAATAAAATATGTATCTTCACTGTGCTGGGTGTTTAAAAATATACAGATATATGAGTTGTGCTACATAACACTGTATGTAAACTGTGCTACCTTCAGAAATATAAAATATGTACTGTGCTATAATGGTTACTACAATATATACATCAACAGAATAAAGATAAGAATAAGAATTGACATAAGCATGTACATTAATGTGCATTGTAGGCTGAATAATTACATACATTAAAGAGGTGTTAAGAAGATTGCACAGTCGAATAATTGCACCAATTATTGCATGTTAAAAAAAAGTAATAATAATTGATTACGTTGGCTTGATTACATGATGAAAATCAATTTGGGCTGGGTTTTCCTGATGAGAACAGTGACGCAAAATATTGTCTTACTTTTGAATATTTAATGACAGTTATAGTAGAAGTATTCATATTTATCATTCAGAGGTGCCATTATATCTTACCAGTGCAGATCAGGGCCCCCAAAAGGAAAGCTAGTTTGTACAGGTCCATGGTGAGGCCCTTATACTAGCAGCTCATAGTCGACAAAGTCACAGAGGTACCTCCTGGTTTGTTATTGGGCTCCTTTTAGCATGTCGGAAAGATAAATAGGACCGCTCAATCATTAGTCAATCATTGGCTTGACAAGGACGGCAAAAGAGCAACGGGTCAAAAACCTTGTTTATGGGAAATTTTGGAACGCTTAATGTTACACAACAATATCACAGTGTATCATCCTCTCCATTATGTGTTGAATATTACTGAGTATTTTCAAGTGTACCATCTGTTTAATTCGTACCTTGTTTCGGTTAGGAGACACCTTCAGTTGGGGAGCAGGGAGAGAGCCACCCACAGACCTCTCGAACTGATGTGGATCTTTTCAGCAGCTCCAGTGCATTTTATTAGGCTGCTTATGAGCTTTGACCTCTTTTGATATCAAGTGACCTTTTGTTTCTGATCAACAATTCAATTTTTTCTCTTCATCACTTCAACCAGAGCATGCTTGTATGTCCTGTGAAACGATAAAACTTATAACATTAGCAAATGGTTGCATGTTCTTTAGTGGTAATATATGTGTCTATGTGTCTTATAATGTTAAAATCTAATGCAGACTTGATTCTCATTCTACTGATGAATACTATGTGATCTAGATTAAATGAAATCAATATATATAGTTAATCTTCAGCTAAAAGAGACCAATGTCCTCAACTGCAAACATGTGATTACCAAACAACCTACTTTAGACTGTTCAGTGTGTGTTAGGACAGAGTTACTACTGCTCAATTCTAGAAAATCATGCCAATGTCTTTCTAAAAAAAAAAACCCACTTAAATTTTAGGGCTGTTTTGCTTAAATTCTTAAATAACCTAATGATAAGAGTTTTCTGTGTTTATAAGCTCCTTAAGGAGGCTATTTGATTTTTCTGCACTATGAGTACTTGTTTTATATTGATTCTAGAACATTTTTGTTGACACGTTATTTTAGGTATTAGTGTTTATTTAATTTGAATACAGCACATTAACATTTAATAGATTATGTCTGTGTTTTAGTATTTCTATTTCAGTCCCTCCAGGATCTTGCAGTAAAAAAACTTTGCGGCCAATTTTGTTAAAAAATAAAAAAATAAATAAATTGCTATAAAAATTGCGGCATTTTTATGTGATTTTTATTGTGGGAAATTGCTGCAAATGACAAAAATTGCGACTAATGACAAAAGGAGAAAAAAAGTGCTTTTTTTTTAAATTACTACCACAGAAAAAATTACATGTAATCACTTGCTATAATAATGATACTGAATATTACAAAAAATAGCTGCAAATGTTTTTTATAGTTCTCTTCTTTAGTTTTATTTAATTAGTTTCAAAACATGGAGTCCAATAATGTTGCAAAAAATCCTGAGTGAATATTGTAGCTCTCAAACCAGACAATGTGACTGTAAAACAACATGTAAGCTACACCTTCTGTAAACATAACATTTTAATGAATTCCACACATATTGTATGCATTTACACAGTGCAGATTATTATGTCAATACAGAGTGTTTCTCCATACTGCATTGCCATTAGCCCATTTGATGTTCAGATATAGCGTTGTTGGAGTCTGCCTAGTGGTTGCATGCGTTGCATTACCATAGGCAAGGAGAAAGTTGTCTATCTTGTGCTCTAGCGGACGATTTTCATTGTCCATTGCTTTAATGGCTTTCTTGAACGTCTGCACAAATCTCTCTGCCAAGCCGTTTGTGGATCGATGGTGAGGAGCAGAGGTAAAGTGCTTTATTCCATTGTTTTTCATGAAACTTCCTCGGATACAAACTGTCTTCTGTTGTCTGTACAGATCTGTTCTGGTATGCCATTCCTTGCAAACATGCTTCTCAGAACTGCTATAGTCTTTTCAGAAGTGGTTGTTTTCATTTTAACAACCTCTGGCAATTTCAAGTGTGCATTGACGGCGATTAAAAACAGTTCATGAATGGCCCCGCAAAGTCGATGTGTACTCATCGCCATGGTGATGACGGCCACTCCCATGGATGAAGAGGAGCTGATGGTGGTGCATGCTGGATATTTTGGCATCCTGAACAATTCTTGGTCAAGTCCTCGATTTGTTTATCAATTCCGGGCCACCACACATAGGCAGGGGCCAGACTTTTCATCTTCGCTGTGCCCAGGTGGCCCTTATGCAGTTCCTTCAGCACTCTGGTATGTAGCTTGGACGGAATTATAACACACTAACAACATCTCTTTTCGTGATGAAAATGCTGCATTACAGTGCATTACCATAGGCTGGCCATCCCTTCACGGTTATGTCATACACTTTTGACAAGAAAGGGAACATTCTGGAGGCGAATGCTATTGGTCTATCTGAGCCATCTGGGAGCGTGGGAGCCTGGGCATCACATGCTAGTCGGATTGGTAAGGGTGGGTCAATGTGTGCTAGCACCTCTTCTGGTGTAATGAGTCTTTTAGTCTCTTGAAAGGCCTGCTCAAAGCTTTCGGTCAATTTCCATTTTGTTCCTGTGTGTAACAGTGCATTCAGAGGTTGCAAGACTGTAGATAGGATAAGCAAGTGTGGATAAGCTTGTGGTAATAAGTCACCAGTCCAAGATAAGCTCTGAGCTGGGAAATATTCTTAGGTGGTGGTGCCTTAACCACTGCTTCGATTTTGTCTTGAGACATGTGTAGGCCATCCTTGTTAATCACAGGCCCACAATATGAGAGTACAGGGTTCAATTCCACCTACTTCCAAAACTAAAATCAGTTTACAAATGTAAGTTTATAAATTTAAGTCTTCAGAGAGGACTTAAATGATACCAAAAAAGCCGATCCAGAGTTTTTGGACCCTGATGGTAAAAACTTGATAAGCTTTTGGTCGTCAATCTACATGTTGGGATTGGCTTTCAATATATGAACATTGTTGTTACTGGTATCACATCTGTGACTGTTATGCTCCACATATCATGTACACAGATGTACAATCCAAATTAAATCAGTGACAACTACAGTGATTCCCCTCATTCTCAATTTAAACCTGATTTTTTCAGTTAAGTAGCTTTTGGGACAGTGTCTGCTTTTACTTACTTTACTTTACTTTACTTTAGGCTGGTAGGTGGATGGGGTATTTACTTCGTCTCCATAGTAATTTGTGAATTAGCAAAAAAAATAATTAGAAATTAAAAACGATAACAGTACACTGATGAAGATTTTACACCTGAAAGAACTGAGTCTTTTGGCCACTCGTGAACACAACATTGACACATGCATCACCTTTTAGTTGATATGGTGAACTTGTCAGCAGAAAATTATGCTCCTCGAATGGTCCCATTTCCCAGTTTAGGAAGTCCGACTGTGGTTTGTTCATGAGCTTGAAGTTGTATTGTGGAAACATATGGACACTACAGAGAATATGTGTTTTATTTTATTATGTCTCTGCGCTGGTGACAGTCGTGGCCTGAGGCATTATATTTGTGGGTTGTCTGTACATAGATACATCTATCTCGGTTCGTCTGTTCCATTCTTGGGAAGGTGATATCTCAAGAACACCTTGATGGAATTCTTCAGCTTTGGCACAAACATCCACCAAAGGGAAATTTCGGTTTATTTCAACCTGTCTCCTATCGTCCTAAATTTGTTTCAAATGACTAGTGACATAAAAATAATAGTTAGCATGTTAGCTGTGCATGCGGGCAACCTTCAAGTGCAAAGTTAGTCCACTAAACAAACCTCATATCGTTAAGATAAATGTCAGAGAACATATAGAAAATGACGTAAACGTGTTGTCTTACCTTACCGGTGTGGTGCCATGTTTGTTTACCATCTAGCTCCGCTTTCCAAAGCGTGGCCAAAATATTGCGAGAACAAGCAACGATCTCATACCGTGCCTGAAATCTCGCGAGAACAAGCAGCAACAGCTGGAAGGCAGAACCGGACAGTAGCCTGAAAAGTTTATTCATTTATTTTATGAAAGATTTATAGAATAATGGCTGATTTTTTTGCCAGACTTCAACTTTTTGGAGGAGGAATTTGATTTCGCAGAGTTTGATGGCTGCCCTTATTTATTTGAGCCACAATACACTGATGAAGAGCTTCGTGAAATTGAAGAACGGAGGAGGAGAGAGAGAGAGGCGCAACAGGTAGAGGACAAGAGAGGAGGAATGGCTGCTGCAAGGCTTTAGCTCTGGAGACTGGTGGTGTACCTGTGAATGCTGTGCCCCAGTGCCCACAGAAGAGGAATGCCTCTGCTGCAAGGAATGGGACCAGTTGCAGCCTTATTTTCAAGGTCTGGATGTGACTGAGGACGAGACATCTCCACCTGGAGTAGTATCCAGCTGGGCTTTATCTAGAGCTTGCGAGATATATTTCGGCCGCGCTTTGGAAAGCAGAGCTAGATGGTAAACAAACATGGCAGCACACCGGTAAGGTAAGACAACACGTTTACGTGTCGTTTTCTATATGTTCTCTGACATTTATCCTAATGATATGAGGCGGTCTTTGTGGGAAAAAAAGCTTGTTTAGTGGACTAAAGTATGCCCGTTCACTTACGTTTTAACAGGTCTGACGCTACTATGCGCCCCGGCTGTATCTAGGCTAACGGCTAACATGCTAACTATTAATTTTATGTCACTAGTCACTTGAAACAAATTTAGGACGATAGGAGACAGGTTGAAATAAACCGAAATTTCCCTTTAACAATAAACAGATTAAAAATTTTTGGTCAAATGTGAAGGTCACTGTGACCTTGCATCCATCCCATGCTCGTCAATGCGATATCTTTAGAAAGGCTTTAGAGAATTTCCTCAAAGTTGGCACAAACGTCCACTTAGACTTAAGAGTAAATTGGGTCGGCAGTAACTCAGTCCATAGGGACCTGGGTTGGGAATTGGAGAGTTGCCTGTTCAAGTCCCGGTCCAACCAAATATGGAGCGTGGGCTGGTAGCTGGAGAGGTGCCAGCTCACCTCCTGGGCACTGCCGAGGTGCCCTTGAGCAAGGCAATGAATCCCTAACTGCTCGGGGGTTGCGGGTTGGCGGAACTCTGACATATCTCCACTAAGAGGCCATTTACACGTACACGGTGATTTTGATAAACGGAGACATCTTCCTTCGTTTGTGCCCTTCGTTTACACGCAAACGGAGATTCCTCCTCTGAAAACGAGTCTTTCTAAAAACTTCGGCCAGAGTGGAGATTTTGGAAAACTCCGGTTGCGCGTTTGCATGTAAACTGAGATAAACGGAGATAAACGGAGTTATAGGCAGCCGACGTCACAGTATGCGCCGTAACTTGCGCCTGTGTCAAAAGTGAGACCTATGTTGCTATGGTGACAATGGATACATGGAAGGCTTGAGCTTCTCATTACACTGCCACCTACAGGTTTGGCGTGCTCTTGTGTATATATACACGGGTAAGTGTAAACGAAGATCTTTTTGAAAACGGAGACGGTGAAATGTCCATTTATGAAAATAGCCGGCAACGTGTAAATGGCCTCTCAGTGCATGTATAGGTCCTGTTTGTGCATGTGTGTATTTCGGACCTGTGTGTAATTGATAACGGAGTGAAAAAATTGAATTTCTCCTCAGGGGGATAAATAAAATATATAAAATTAAAAATTAAAATTAGAATTTGGTGGTCAAAGTTTAAGGTTAGTGTGACCTCATAAAAAATGTTTTTTTGCCATAACTCAAGAATTCATTTTCTAGCTTTGACAAAACTTCACACACATGTCTAAAAGGATAAAATGATGAAGTGATGACATTTTATGTCCCAAAGGTCAACTTTACTGTAACATCGTAATTTTCTACAAAAATGCTTTTTTGGCCGTTACTCAACGTCAGAACTCAGGAACAGAAGGGGAGATATTTGGTCAGATACTGAATTAGTGATGTGCGAAGCATCCATATTCTCACAGACATGGATGTAAACTGCAAGTGCAACTTAACTGGTTTGCGGAGGCATATAACCATGAGGCTGTAATTCTAGTTGCTCAGAGCATTTAAGCAACTCATTAATAACAGTTTGAAGCTTTGTATTACAAAATAATTTTGACTTCTTGCTGTATCAGTAGGCTGTATCCCCTAAAACTACTAGAATATTGCTTTATCAGACTAATGCTAATAAAGAACTTTTATAAATAATCTAGGTTACTCTATGTGAACAGCAACTTGTGATTACAACCTAATACAAGTAATGTGCACAAAACATTGACATGCAGTTTGACGGAACACTTAATTTCGTCTACCGTGTTTTGTAACTCAAATTGATGAGTTGGCTTCAGAAAACAGCTGCCTGTTGTAGCTGAAAGACAACACTATAGAAACTTAAGTTTTTGGCTGGGAAATCAAAACAATGAGCTAAAAGTGGCTGGAACAAAGCCAGTCACCAGAAAAAATGGTCATGTAGTACGTTTTTGCAAACCATGTATATGTTACAGCTAAACATTATTTTGCAGAGTATATGTTGCAACTTAATGTTTTTTATCAGTGCTGTGATATAGGTGTGGTTAGGGTTTACGCACATAAATCACTTGGTTATGCTGGGAAAAGATGATATTTTGGCTTAATACACCCGTGCAGGGACAAGGAAGTTAAAAACACCCAGGTACAGAGGCTCATTTGCCACTGGGAAATGCAGTGTGTTGGTTAAAAAAAAAACCCTCCTAGGTTCGACGCCACAAACACGTCTTGGAAACGCCCCACTGTGCTGCCAAAAACACACAAGTTCCATGATTCAAACGCCACTAGGAAATGCTGTGATGTGTCAGTGAAAATTATCCAGGTTTGGCATTGGCTCACATGCCACTGGGAAACTCTGTTATATGCCGCTAACAACACCCAGGTTCGGTGCCACAAACACCAGCAGATACACCAGGAAGAGTTGCTAAAAAACAGCTGGTGTTGTTGAGTTCTAACAGTGGTACACAGTGGTTTGCAGCTTGGCAGGCGTCACTTCTAGGTGACATGTCATCTACCGTCCTCCTCACCATCACCTCCTGATGACAAAAGTCATCTTAGAAATGTTGATATGATACGTATCTAACATATTCATTATTTACACAAATATACAATGAGAGCATTTTCTTCTGGTGACTCAGCTGCCTAAACATGCCAATGACCTGAGAGGAACAGTAGAGTTGGGTGATAATTCTCTATAGATTTATCATTGTTATAAATTCTTTGCTGGACAAATTAAATAATAATCAAAAGGATTTGAAGTTCATATTGGAAAACAGGACACTGCTCCATAAAGACAATTTAAAAAAGAAAAGAAAATGCATGACCTGCTTCATGCCCTGTTCCACTGTGGGGATACACCAAATGCCTAGGGACTTAATCCACTATACTGTCCCACCTCCTCTCCACCTAGTCCACCTCTTCCTGAATCTGTCAGGTTCTTTGTATTTATCATTTTAGTAAGTACTTACAACATTATGAGTATTATATTTAGTTATATTGCATAAGAATGTTTTTTCTCTTTGTAATATGAAATCTAATGGCCTCATACACGCACACATTCCCACTAAATGCTCCTTTCCCAACAAACCACAAATGCACCACACCCAAACATGATCCTCTGCACTGTATCAACCCCTTTCTTGCACTTTTGCCCTACAAGAGAAAGACAAGCTTTACACTACATGGACTTAATGTTCTGTCATGTATCTGTCACCTGCCATGCTCAGTCTTACTTCAACAATAAAAAAAACTACAGTGCTCCCACACTGGTTTCCCTGAGCTAAATCTGAACAAATGACAACCCATGTAATACCTAGTAATAGCCTGCAGAGGGTGCTATTGATGACCAACTCAAGGAGCTGTGTTGGTTAAACACATTAGTAAATGGGAGAGAGGATGATTACACTGATAAAAGACATCCCATTGTTACTGCATGTGAAAAGAAAGTGAGGACAAATGGATGAACGAGTGTCAAGGATGTAAAGTATAATAGAGCTATTGATGATGATATCCGCAATTACAGTAGACTGTTCAGTCTTGGTGGATGATTTGTGCTGTATAGGCAATGGTAATAAATGGCTATCATACAGCATGATACAATATAATGGGTCAGATGGTTCAAGGGACTCGGGAGTACCTCTGCAATTTCAGTGTTACTATTGTGAGAGCAAAATAATATTTTATATATTTACGTTTGTTCTGCCTTCTTCAAAGTTCAGGTGCTAAATTCTGTTCAAAATTGAAATCATAATTTGATAAAAATAAAAAAAAGCAGAAAAAGAAAAAATGTCTGTGTGATAGAGGTTGGCATTGGTCGATTCTATTTAAAATGTAATGAAAGCATTTATGTTGTAGTCACTGAAGAGAGATGAAATGATGCATCACAGAACTATAATAAAAGGTTTTAAGGAGACCGTTTGTGTGGCTCTTTGAGGTACTTAAACAGTAAACTGCAAAATGAACTTTGAATCTAGTTATAAGTATGTCCACTGGTAGTAAATCTTGACCAGTGAGTATGTTGTCAACTGAAACAGGCTCCAGAAATACTGGACATCCACTTGTGTAGTGCTTAGCGGCCTACCTTTTAAATGCATTTCAATTGGAAGCTCAGTGCTTTCATTTTGCAAACAAGCTATGAAGTCTGCCAGCCCTGCCCAACTAATTTGCATATTAAAATCCGCACACAACGCAGGCACAATTGAGGTAACAAGATCATGTTAAAACCAAGTGCATATGAGGCCTCATGTGAATTTTAGAGCTTTTCTCATTTGTGAATTTTTGGCCCCCCATCCTCCTGCTTGTGACTCGGATGGCGATTTCAGCGATCTTAAGGGATGTCTCAATGCCTAAAATGCATCAGGAGGAGTGAGGAGGGAGGAGAGTAGTTAGAAGAATTTTGCCAATCTCTGAATTCTGCACGACCTTTACTTAAATTTGACTATTTAAAACGGGTAAAATCTCATTTCATTGTAGAGCTGCATGCAGTGTATTGATTCACTTAGCCACTCACTCTCTGTTTATCATGAGACTACTGCTGCCTAACTGTGAGCTCTGCACCTGGAACAGAGTCACACTCTAGGTGACATGGCTAACTTTTAGCATCAAACAGCTAACATCTCCCAAAGGTTATTAATAAGTTTAACAACAGAGTCAATCTGTTTCACTGTTGGTGTGAGTTTGTTGGGACTGTTTAATGGCTCGCTGTTGGATGTTAGCCACTGCTGCTGTGTTAGCTTGTGCTGACCTGTCAGAGAGAGCAGGAGGAGACCAGCTCATGGAGACGACCCTTCAGGGCTGCGTGGAATGGCAGCAACAGCTAATTTGTTTCAACCCCGATTTAAAATGGAACGCGAGAGTCTGTTGGTGAACAGGATAACAATGAAGGCGGGCACAGATACCAGTTCAGGGTAGCAGAGGCTTCTAGGCAACATTGACAATCTGGCACCTGGCTGGGGAAAAGGTGCTGGTGTATGTACTGACAGGCTACTGCAACCATTTCAAACATCACTTGATTAAATGGGTGTTATTAGTGATAAACAGCCTCGTAGACATGGGCTAGCAGGGTCCTACTGCTCCAATGAGCAGGTTCAGAACTCCATTATCAGCACATTGAATGTTTGTGTTTATTTTTATATGGCGACGGAGGAAGTCAGCTGATGTAACATTGGTATTTAGAATGACAAAGTCCACATATGTAGGTGATTAGGGTCAACCAAACCCAGGAGTCTGGGCTTCGTGCGAAACCAAAAGGCAGTGTTTATCACCTTTATCTCACCAACTCCATCAATTATCCGTCATTGCATCATAATTTTCGCTATTCTCCCTGAAGACGAGCGATCTGTCTCGCTCACCCTGGCTGCCTGCTGTGTGTGAGTGGAGAGCGGGGGTGGGGGGTGGGGGGGGGCAGCGCATACACTAAATCAAGCTCGTAGCCTACCTTTAGATAGATAACGATGGCGGAGAGAGCCAAACAGTCAAAAGTGTAGCTTTACATTACAAGAGTTGATGGAGACACAGCGTGTTGTCACAAGTGTGACGAATGTTTTGCTTGTAAGGGCGGCAACACTAGTAATTTGTCAAAACACCTTGCGAAAGTGCATCATATTCAGACAGAAAGATGTACAGTGTTTGACTGCCCTAGCACAGCTAGTTCATTTACGTCCAGTCCAGGTTTGTAACATTATGCTAGCAGCCAACACATGGAGTTAAGGCAAGGCAAGGCAAGACAAGTTTATTTGTATAGCACAATTCAACACAAGGTAATTCAAAGTGCTTTACAGAGACATTAAAAGCAACAAGACACCATTTAAAACAATAAAAGTTGTCTCAATCAAAACTGCTGCACTATTTTCCTGACCTAGCCAAGTTTCAGATAAAAACATAAAATCAAGTTTGTGCTTGTTAATAAAATCATTGATTAAGAAGGATTTGCCAGCCAGAGACCTGATATTTAGAAGTGCTAATTGTGAAACGTTATCTGGCATAAGTTTAGAGACAGACTGTGATTGACATGAGATACATATCATATGCCGCCGGCTGTGTGAAATTGCCGGCATAAGGGGGAAAGCGGCATGGTGACTGTCCTATCTCTTCTTTTCTTGACATGGTGAGAAATTGAGAAAATAAAGCAATTTATGATCTTAATTTGTTTTTTTCTTCCTCAAAAAGTATTGATAAGAGTACCGTTAAAATACCGGATCGATAAGCAGTATCGGTAAGAGTAGCAGTACCGTTACAGTCTTAACGATACCCATCCCTAGTAATGAGTGTACTTACTTAAAGCCAACTCATGTTTTTTCTAAACCTAAGCACATAGTACTGGTGCCTAAATGTAAGGAAAGTGAAAATAAAACCTAATGGAACTGCTCACAATGGCAGTGGACATTTAATGGGATAGTTACAGCGTTCTCAACCTACTAGTTAGTGTTAAGTACTAGTATTGCCCATTTAAGTAACGTATTAGAATTCCCAGTATGGGTTGTGTTCCCCTTTAAGTTTTTATGCCACAGAAGTAAGCTGTCACTGATAAAACCCAGCACATCTCATAACAACGATAAATGATAACTGATCAATTCTAAAGGTATAGTTTTTTCCTCAAAACCGAGGTAGGAGACCAAACCGCAGATTCTTCAATGTGAATAAAACACAATATGCGTAGCCAAATTATTTTTGACATAGGGTTGATAGTGACATATATATCAAAGCTTATGTTACAAAATAATTGTATGTAAATCTACAGTATTTGTGTGTGAATCCATTTGCTTGATATGTGGCCCTACCCGATTCTAAATTGGCCTGCAAATACACATTTTGTTCATCAGGGTCTTTAAACTCTGATTAGACAATTTTATTAAATGTAAAATCTCTTAAATGGACTTTCAAAGGACTTCAGTTTCAATAGCATTTAAACAAAACCAGACGCAAGAGAACCAATTATTTTTTTCCTTGATGCTCTGAGCGATAATAACCCACGTTATTGTTTCACTGAGAGACTCAGTGTATTGGTTTTGTTCTATGTTCCTTTAAGTTGAAGGTCAGTCTGCTCTGTAAAGTGGGACCACAACAATACTCCACACAGGAGATGGCGAGTGAGAGGTGTGGGCTCTGTGGCGTTCAAGGTTCGCTGCTCAATCAATATCCCGCTGTCAGACATCAATTCAGAGATCTCTTTCTCTGCTAAAAAAAAAGGGAGAATAGCTGCTTTCTGCAACTGCGTCATTCTTTGTGTGATAAAAAATGAATTATTTTTAATTCATGTACACTGCATGTTACAGCAGGATGTGTTTAAGTGTCTTTTGTGTTTATCTTTTTATAAAACTCTTTTACCTTCTATAACTGTTGGTTTTACAGTGGTTTGTGTAATTATGCTTTGGCTAGAATTCCCTTGAAGAAAAAAAAACAAAAAACATTTCAGTTTCCGTAGAATATCCTTTTTAAAGAAAGGTCAAACAAAAAAGTCAACATGCACTCAATGCTTTATTAGTTGTAGTAATACGAACTGCATTGACAAGATTAACTGGTGACCACATATAAAAACTGTATTAGTTTTATTCATCAAAGGAATGAAGACTATTTTGAGAGGGCTTGCTCTTTTCTCTTTTGTCCTGTTTATTGGCAGAGATGAAAAAGACAGTAAAAAAAAATTGATCGAAGCAGTTTATGTAGAAAAACAAGTAAATAATAGCTGATAAAAGCTTGCAAAGTGAGGGCAAAAACATGATGAAACCTTGATCTTAACACAGGTTTTTATTATATCGACAGGTTTTTTTTTCAATACGAGCACCATCAACTGTCCTCTGTAATCACAATATGTCTGAGCTGCGATTGAAATAAAGATATAAAATGGAAACTGCCATGTCTCAAGTCAACTCTCTGCCTCTGCGATGACTTATAAAAAGTAAGAGAACTTGAGTTTGTGATTGAGTTACACATTTGTATATAAAGACAATTAGTAATAATATGTGTTGTAACATGTATATCTTCATAAAACTACCCGTATGATTAGCATGGAGGTTCATTCCTGACCTTGGGAACACATATCTTTGATGAAATCATTTAAACTTGACCCCCTCTTGCTTTATCTGAAGGTTTTTACTGTATCGCACAGCAGAGCACAAAGCTTTACATTGTAACCCATGATCAAAAGCTCCAGATGAAGTTTTAAAGAGGTGAATTTTATCAAAGCAAACCCATTTTTATTGCTATCTCTGGTGGGAATTTTTCCGCAATATAAATTTACATTCAGTAATTCTCCATCTGTACAGTAGTTTTCATTGGTAGCGGCAGAGTTTTACTTACCTTGGCACAAGGATTCACATTAAGCAAATACATTTTGTCTCCTTGCCATGCGGCCTTAGAGTTCGCTGTTCATTGTCTCACTGCCACATCAGAGCCGCATTAAGTTTGGCTTCCTGCAAAATGAATCCTAAACGCAAGAATTCAGAACTCAACTCGCTGTGACTATGAATGATAATTAAATTTACTTGATATAGCCCCTTTCACAGAAATGAAATTCACAAA
Organism: Epinephelus fuscoguttatus; assembly: GCF_011397635.1. Classification (NCBI taxonomy): domain Eukaryota; kingdom Metazoa; phylum Chordata; class Actinopteri; order Perciformes; family Serranidae; genus Epinephelus; species Epinephelus fuscoguttatus. Next base: position 29,150,042 of record NC_064762.1, on the reverse strand, counting down.
GTGCTTCACAAAATACAATTAAGCAATCAGACAACTGGGAAACAAGCACTAGACAATTTAGAGTGGGACGAAGGCCATTTTGAAGGGATGGGTCTTTAGTTGTTTTTCAAAAACTGCTTAAGACACTGCAGACCATAAACCTAATGCAAGAGAGTTCCATAGTGTTGGAGCCACTACTCCAAAGGCACGGTCACCTTTTGTTTTGCGTCTGGAGCGGAGGACAGCCAGTAGGTCCTGTTCGGAAGACCTAAGGGACCTACTGACAATATATAGATGAAGGAGATCACTGATGTATTCAGGTGCCTGGCCGTGGAGGGCTCTATACATGTGAGAACAAGTATCTTAACGTGAATCCTTAACCTGTAAGGGAGGCCAGTGTAAAGAAGCTAAAATGGAAGTGATGTGGGTTGACCTCTTGGACCTGGTTAACAGCCTAGCAGCAGCATTCGTGATTATTTGAAGACGATTCAGAAAAGATTTGTTTTGACAAGTAAAAAGAGAAAAACTGTAGTCCAGTCGGAAGGAAGTCGGAAGTCGCCAACCTTAGTGGTAACTGCTATGAGTGCAGTGCATGCGCGGTCGGACCGTCTACCACAACAACAAATAAAGGAGCTCGGAGTTCACACACAGAGTAGTGTGACTTCATTCTCTGGTCAGGACGCCATTACTCCACTATATCTTTACATAGCAAACAATTATTTTTTTATATCGCCATCAGTTGCGGAATTTCAGTAGCTGATTGCGATTAATTACATTTTTAATAACATGTTTAAAATTCCGTTATTTTGTATTTCAGAACAGTTTTGAGGTCCATATATTTACAAGGGGAAGCAATTATTAACAGTGTCTGGATTGGGAATCAAATAGTAGGAGACAACTTCAAAGTGTCAAATACAGTGGCGTTTTGTTGTTGTAATTTTGTTTTGTTTTTTAAAGGATTACTGTTGTCCACATCGAGAAAGTGCAGTTACTCTGATATCATTTTGATAACTCACTGACGTCCAATGATCTCAGTTAATGCAACAACATTTGCACTTTTCAGGAGTTCCAGTTTAGTTGCACTTTCTGATTCATACCTGTCCTGTATGTTCTAAACTATTGTTCCCCCTGAAGGTAAGGCATATGACTAGTCACAACTTGTCAACCTGAGGACATCCCCTTAATACATAATATATTAATACGGTGGTATGTCTGTGTTGCTCTGCAGTTACACCTCCAAAACACTAGTCAGTGCTGAAGTTTCTGTGAGGTGTTGTGAAGTTTGATTGACTCAAAACACACCTAAAACACACATTAAACATGGCTTACTAGAGACACTTTTCTTTTCAAGTTGGCTTCATCATAACCCACAAGATTAACAAACAAAACACTCGTCTTTTGCTGGACACATTTTTCCCAAAAATACAACAAGCTAACTTTATTAGCCGAAACCTATGGCATTTTTCATTGTATAAATTAGCCTGGCAACTAGCTGGACTTTATGTTATATTGTTACTGTAGCAACGGCAACATTTTCCATTATGCCTCAAATGAAAGACATCTCAAGAAGAACATCTGAGAAGGGATCCCTCTGTCAGGACAGACAGGAAATAGATGACGCATGTATAGAGTAACCCAGCAAAACATTATGACACTGGAATCATCCAATCATATTTTAAAACTAAAATGAACACTGTCAGCTCAATTTCAAACATCTTTGACACGTGGGTGAGGTATTTGTCAATGTCTAGTTTCTCTAAGAAATGTTGTGTTGTGTTGGACTGTTACCACTGTATGATGCCCATGATCTTCATTGATCTTTATTCATCTTATTTCTTTGTGTTTTCCTAAGCTGCAGTGTGATGAACATTTCATTGCCACAGTAGAAAAGTCCAATGAAAAGATAGTAGATCACCATGATTATAGTAATTATAATCTTAATGATAACATTAATTACAGTATCATCTGCCTGTCAGTGAACAAAAATTTTCACCACCTGGCCACGCAATCACTTTGAGTTTTTCCTCTGACCAACAGCCCGATCAAACCTCAGAAACATGTCATGGTCATTTTGTATTATGGACAAGAAAAAACTCATTTATTTCTTTTTCAGAGTGTCAGCTCTTTGTGTGTTTTCAATTACAGACCTATTGGACAGAAGGTCCCGGCAGATGGACGCAGAATGATGGTACATTAGGGCTGACTGTGGTAAATTGTGCAACACTATTTTCTCTTTTTTTAGGCATTGTTCCTTAAATTAAATGCATTTTTCTTTTGATTAAAGCATTGCTTAAGTGACTTGCCCTTGACTGGACTATTGTACGGCACTGTGGTTTTAAAGGATGTGTGATTAAACACATGCCTCTAAAACTACACACAGTACAGGCATTTTATCTTCTCTATGGCCATGGATTTTTACAGCTGTTGCACATGGACGTGAAAAATCGAGTGAAACAGTGCTTTCGACCCCTCACATCCCACATGTGGGTCTCATCTTCACTGCTTTGTCTGAGGGATAAAAAAAAAAGTGAAATGAATAAATGAAAATGCTAAGCGGGTTAGCATCTTTGTGTCAAGCTAACCCTTGTTATTACCAGATAAGAGAGGCACCCCTTAGTCCTCTTGACTGGGAAGGAAAATATTTCCTCTTTGGGTGAGTGCTTGTCATAGAAACCTCTTTGCTTTGTGCACCTTCGTCAGTGTTTTGGCCGTCATGTCAGAGAAACAAGATATAATCAAAGTTAGAAAGGCAGCAGATCAGTTTAAACTGCTGTTCACCATGTCACGCGTTTATTTTGATAGTAACCTCGAACAAAAAGGCAAATCAAAGTGCTTTACATAGGACAGAAATGTTTTAAGAAAATACACAAAAGAAACACAACAATATAGCCCAGAGAGGCTGAAACTGAGAGTTGGGAGCAGGTTTCAAGTTCTCTAGGATTTTGTTCAGATATGTGGCACATAAAAACTGAATTCTGCTTCTGCATGTCTGATGGGGACAGTTAGCAGACCTATCCCAGATGATCTACACGGTTCATTATGAGGCAGCAGATCCAAAATGTATTTTGGCCTGAAATGATTCCTAAACCTACAGTAGTATTATGAAATAAATTCTTTGACACACAGGAAGCCCGCACAAATAACAAGAAACTTTCCACTCTCCTGGTCTTAGTGAGGACTTTTTAGTTGCTCTTCCCGAGGATTCTGCTAATTTTTTTTTCCTTGTCAAAGGTTTTTTGGGGGGAGTTTTTCCTTCTGGTTTGTGAGGGTCCAAGGACAGAGCAATGTTGTATGCTGTAAAGCTCTCTGACTCAAATTGTGATTTGTGATATTGGGGTTTAGGAATAAAACTGATTTGAATCGAATTTTTAGAAAGACCTGTACTGACAGCCTTAGAGTACTCAAGCCTAAAGATTAAGCCATGGTCAAGTTTTTCTAAACCCTGCTGCAAAGAAATTCCTTCAATTCTCGATATATTCTTGAGGTGATAGTATGTATGCTTTATAATTGTCTTAATTTGGATGTCAAAATTTAGGTCTGAGTTCATGTCTACACCAAGATTATTGGCTTAGTTTGTGGTCTTTAGCATTAGAAGGAGGACACTGATTTTTAATCTTTGTTTAACTGGAGGACATTTTTTTCACACATTCAATCACTGATTTGTTGGGGGCACCTACTCAGTGCTTTTATGGAATCCTCATCACCTGGCGATATTGTTATATAAATCTGTGTGTTGTTCTTATAGTGATGGTAAGATATTTAGTCGTTAGTTTATAATTTGCACTAGTGGGACCATGTCAAAGTTGAACAGAAGAGGCCCAAGAATGAAGTCTTGGGGAACTTTCTAACCCTGTCTCCTAAAAATTATAGATAATGTTTCGAGACAACATTTCATTTAGGTAACAAAACACTACATTCATGTACCATGTAGGCTTTTTAGGAGGTGATAGGGGATGATGGCAGGCATACAATATGCAAGACCTTGACAAGACCTGGCAACAAAAGCACTTTGGCTAAGGCTAGGGAAAGATCGTGGCTCGGTACACATTTTAATAAAAAATCTAATAACAAAGACCCTTTTCTTAGGTTCAAGTATCAAATGCACATTGTTTAAGGTTAGGGAAAGATTAGAATTCCGATAAATGTTAAAAAAGGTAATAAAAAATATAATGCTGTAGTCACTACAAGTGGAAATTGTTTTTAAAGGTTGCCTATTTTGGCGGAAAACAACTGAAATACGTTGTCAACCTTTTGTTGATACATTCAGTAATTAGCATTCTTGTGACTGGCTAGGTACGTTAATTATCAACATTTCCTCATTATGTTAATAGTAAACATTATTTGCTCAGCAATATGTTTCCCTCAAAATGTTATTTGCTCTTTTAAATTAGTTGTGTAGAAACATTTCTAGTAGACAGAGCTGTTGAGATATGCAATGCATAAAAACTCAATTTCTAAACCAACAGTAGTATTTTAAAGTCTTTGACACACAGAAGGCCAGTGCGGATAACGGGGAATTCTCCACTCCTGGTCTTAGTGAGGACTTTTTCAGAGAGCCATAAAGAGAGCATTACAGTAGTTGACCCAGTTGAAGATTAAGGCATGGTCAGGTTTTCCTAAATTTTGCAGCAAGATAAGTATCAAAACTATCAAGAATTAAAGGTTTGTTTATCATCGCCTGAAAATGAGAATTGATGTGTTTTTGTTACCTTAGAATGAGCCATTTATTTCTTCATATGGAGAAGGCCCTCTTTCATTAAGTGTGCCATGTTTTTTTTCCACAGTAGCACAGAATAGACAAACCAAATACTGGCTCTAGATAGGACTATTTGTGTCTTTGAGTTTTCATGTCAGCCACCGTAGTTCTCCTACACGCTTGGCATATGGGAGAAATTTAAGTTCTACAAATTTATTGCTAGATGCCACTAAATCCTTCACACTTGACCTTAAATTCTTGATATATATTTTTGAGGTGATAGATTATTTTATATTTTCTGACATTCAAGGACTGATTTGTTGAATGCACCTACTCAGTGCTTGTATGTGACCATAGTCACCTGATGAAATTGTTAAATTTGTCTGCGTGTTGTCTACATAATTATGGTAAGATATTTCTTTTTATTTCCATAATCTGGGATGAACAGAGGAGGCCCAAGAATGGAGCCTTGGGGAACTCCACTTAATTTTTGTACACTCAGATGTTTAAATACCAATCCACCGTGTCGAATGCAGCACTAAGATCTAAGAATACCACAACCAAAACTTTTCCCCTGTCTATGTTGTTGCTTCACATCCTCTGTTGTTTCAGGAACAACACAATGCATCTCCCTATAGACGAGCACATATACCGTGCTGCACAAATATGCACACATGCACACACAGAGTCCAGTGTACAGAGTACAGCTGTCTCTGTCTCTGCCATTGCTGTAAGAGAATACTCCCGGCCAGCGCTCTAACCCACTCCATCAATCTCTCTCTGTTTGACAGAAACTATGCCCACCTGTTCTCCCACAGTCCACACGCAGAGACTCAGAGGCTGAAGCTCAACGTGCTACTTCAGGCTTCAGGTTTGGGTTGATGGAGTCAGAATGTGGTCAGTGTATTGGGTTCACCTACATGGTTAATATCTGTCACAATGTCTTCAGTGATTAAAGCTGCAGAGTTTCAGTTCTTTTTGACTGATTCAAGATGCTGTCATTCTCTGTAGACTTTGTACCTAAATAAAGTAGTAAAGTACTGCTACTTTACTTGGGATATTCAATGTAAATAACTTTATTTTACTTAATACTTTATAATACTCCTCCAGTACTTTAATTGAGGGAAATATAGTACCTTTTACGACTCTAAATATGACAGCTATAGTTACTGGTTACTTCAGATTTTGAGTATTATTATAATTGAGATAATGATATTTTACATTTAATATGGGATCAACATTGCTGTAGTCAGGTATTTATCTTCACTAAAAGTATTATCTTTTCAGGGGCTCTGAAAAAAGTCCTGTATGAATTCAGTGATACAATTAGTTGTAGACATTTCTTAGAAACTAAATGCACCTTGTAACCGTTTAAATGATATGAAAAAACTGCACCTTGTATTGAGGAAACCTTTTTATATATTTTTTCTCACTATTGCCAATTAAATCTTGTTTACATATAAATAAAATGTCAGATGTAGTTAAGATAATAAAATATATTTAATATTCAAATCTCATGAAAAATGTGGAAGGTTTTGTATGCTTAAAGAGGTATTTCACCGCTGAAAAGAGGGAAAGGGACTGTGGCATTTGCTTTAGCTCAAGAGGTATTTAAAACTTAAAACTACCAGAATGCACTTCTCTGCACTGGACCAGTAAATGCTTCAACTAGTGGGTGATGGAATGCAAGTTTCTTGTCCAAAAACAATATGGCTGCCAGCTGGTAACAAGCGATCCTGAATTACAGTTAAATGATAAGCTGAAATATGTTTCTGAAAACATTTTAGGCGTAAACTAGGCAACGCAGTTATAGAATCTTGGTTCTTATTTTATCAGTGCTGCCTAGATTTACCTTTTGATTGCTTTTTTCAGGCCCTATTTTTCACAATACAGGAAGCAGTGCAGCGCCCATTTCCTGTTCACACACTCACATATTACAGCTGCCAGTCAGCAACAGTCGACTAAAATATGTCTCTGAAGACATTGTAAGTGAGACATACACAATGCAGCAAAAGAATCTTGGTTTATTATGCCTCCGTGCTGGTGCCCTGGCTGGAGGCATTACATCTTCAGGTTTTCCATACATCTGCATGTCTGTATGTCAGTCCCATTCTTGTGAACGTGATATCGCAAGAATGCCTTGAGGGAATTTCTTAAAATATGGCACAAATGTTCACTTGGACTGTAGAATGAAAAATTAGAATTTGGTGGTCAAACGTCAAGATCAGTGTGACCTTGCATCCGTCTTATTCTTGTGAATGCGATGTATCAAGAACGCCTTGAGGGAATATATTCAAATTTGACACAAAAGTCCACTTTAACGGAAGAATAATCTGCTTAGAATTTGGTCGTTGAAGTTCAAAGGTCAAGGTCAGTGTGACCTAACAAAACATGTTTTTGGCTATAACTTAATAATTTTCACTCTAATTATGACAAAATTTCATAATGGGATAAAATGATGAAGTGATGACCTTTTATATCCTAAAGGTTAAAGGTCACCTTCATTGTGACATCATAATATTCTGCATAAAACACTTATCTTACCATTACTCAACTTAATACCTCAGGAACAGAAGGGGAGACATTTGGTCAGATACTGAATTGATGACCCAAATCTTGGGTGCCCACCTTGAAACTGTGCTGATTTTATAAATCTTTTGCCCTACTGGGTGGAAGATGAGTGTGTAGCCTCCATATTTACACAGATATGAATTTAAACTGTAAAAGAAACTTGACAGGTGCGCAGAGAGAGAGGTGGCTCTCTCTCAGTCCGCTTCTATGCTACAGTACAATCTGTAGTTCAAGCAACAGCCATAGAGCCAGTGAAAATCTACCGGATAACGCAAATGAGCAGAGAGATCTGGACACTAGCAGGACGCAGAGAGGTTTATCATAGAGCATTTAAGCATACTACCTAAGTTGTAAAGGTACAAAGCTGGTTGAAAACAGGCTTCCCAGTATCCCTTTAAACTTGTAATAACCGATATTTGGGCCACTTAGGGGCAGCAGAAACAAGCTGTACACACATTTTTTTTTTTACATATTGTCACTTTGTAAAGTTGTTAGAAACACGTTACTAAGATCAGGATGGGAAAAAAGCACAGGCCTTTTTCACAGAACATGTTTTGACTTGTCATAGTAGGAAAAGCACTTAAAGTGTTGAATGAATCAGTTCCATTCAAGTATCACAGTAAGTCACAATTGTGTCAGGGAGAGTCAGCATGCACAATACCACGACCCTGAAATTGAGGCAGCTACATGTAATTTAGCCGTCAATCATTCTACTGTTTACACTTGTGCTTTTCCTACTGTGACAAAATGTGTTTCAGAGGTCAGTCTGTGTATAGGCCTATTGCTCGACATACTGTAAATTCAGAAGATCAGTTCTAAAGAGAGGCAGATCCCTATGGGTGAAGGAGATCTAGTGTTGAGACATTCATTGGGACTGCAATTATTGTGCCTTCAAGACATCAAATTGATTAAATCATGGGATATAATTAACTAAGAAAAAAACATTTTGATGTATAATTTGCAGGGGTTTGAAAGAAATCCAGCTGCCACACCCTGTGCGCTGACTCACAGGGTGATCAGAATATAGAAGTGACTTTTCAATAATGTAGTTAATGAGACAGCTAGTTGGTAAAGTCAAAGTCATGTGTTGCAAACAGAATGGCCCTTTTTATTTTGTGGTTATCCACAATGATATGAATCGATCTGAAGAAACATAATGCACAAATGTCAGGTTTTTTTCCCCAGGAGCAGCTTTGGGTAGAAAAAAAATCTGCTTCCATGGCATCATTTTACTTTCCTGAATAGATTATTTGGGCTCGGGTACATCCCTAGTGAAGGCTTTAATAGAATCATGTAAGATTTTATAACAAATTTTACTAGGGCTGCCCCCTAATAGTCAACCAAACGTTAGGCGAACCAGAAAGGTCATTAGTCGGCAAGATTTCATTGGTTGCTTTGTTGCAGAAAAAAAACAAACAAACGTGAAAGTCTGTTAGGAGCTGCGCCTTGTCAAAATAAATCAAAACCTATATGACTGGACCATGTTGGAATTTAATTTGAAAGGACAGACACAGGAAGTGGCCACGATCAGCAGTCAGTCAGGAGTCACGTTACTTAACAGGGCTGGTACACAGGCTAGTTAATAACATGTCGGGCAGGAAATCCAAAGTGTGGGATCATTTTGAGAAGGTGAAGGACGAACCCAAGGTGATATGTAAACTCATCTTCACTGGTCGACTACAAACATGACGTATCATCTGAAACACGTCAGTAGCTACATGCCCATTAGCCACTTAGCACAATCATTGCTGCTTTGCAGACAGCGTCATTAACAGGCGGCTCGCTCAGTGTGTGACGTGCACTTGTAGATAAAATATAGGCCGATATTAATGAAGGTTCATTAGTACGGTTTTGTATTTCTCTGTTATGTAGCACAGTGTTAACAATGTTACTGATACTATTCTTTCTCACACATTCAACTCAAACCATTGTGTTGCCCCGCCCAAAATATATAATAATTAGATTAATGTTGTAAACATGCAGGCGATTAGTTGACTAATGGCCCTAAATGACGAGTGTTGGTCAACTAGGAAATTTCTTGGTTGGGGGCAGGCCTAAATTTTACTAAAGCTTTGTAAATAATTTCTTGTCCAAAGATATCGGTGCCTTCGGGTGTAAATGTAAATGTGAGCTGGGATCCAGATCCTTCAGACCCTGAAGGACAAATGCATTAAGACAATGGAGTAATGGATGGGATAGACTCCAGCTGAAACAGATCTGAGTTGGACAAAGTGAATTTGATGATTATTCAAGCGCATTTAAATGCAGGAAGTCATTTCAGTCTATGTGTTCATGTGCGTTTTTCCCTGGTCTTCCACTCTCTTTTCTTCATGCACCTGAGAAGCGCTGCATGAACCTCCAGTCTTGTTGATGTGATAAAACAATACAAATCTAGACTAGCGCACCTTGAAAATCTAGACTTTCCACAATTGTAATTTCTTCAAAGATTTTTTTTTTTTTATTCCTAACTCAAACATTCCTTGCAGATTGTGGGATTTGCGGGATTTGAACCAATGATCCTCTGATCTCTAACCTTTAGGCTAACTGCTGCCCCCCTGTCTAAGTTAAAACTACTTCAGACAAAAGAGAGACTGAATCCCTTTAAACTTCTTTTGCTTAACTCTTTTTTCTTTTCTTCTTCTGGTGGCCATAGATCACCTGTCCAACCAGATTTGCTTGTCTTCACACCTCACCAATCACTCTTCATCCCCTCCTCTTTCTCTTCTCTTTCCTTCTACCTGTTTTTTGGTCTTCAGTTCCATCAAGAACAAACACACACACACACCCTGAGGCCCCATGGTGGTGCTTGCTAATGCTTATGGGACTCAGCCAGGAAATGGTGTAGTGGTGGGCGGGGGGAGGGGGGTTCTGGAGGAAGGGGGTTCAAGGTGGGTCTCCTCTCAGGTTACCTGTCCAGGTAAGTCTGTGTTTGTTTAGTGTTACCTCCCAGTAGTCCGGAGGTCCAGGCTGAGACAAGGAGAGCTCTCTGTTCAAGTGTATGCGTGGTGTTATTGTGTGAGGCACTGTTGACGTTTGAAAGAGGTGATACTTAATCCGACTATTGTGGGAGACTGCAGATCCTCTTCACCCACACACACACACACACACACACACACACATACACACATGCAGCAGTGTGCCTTGTATCTGTTATATCCTCTCAGCTCAGAAAATAACCTGACAGTCAGGCGGTGTAGCAGACAGGACGTCTCTCTTCTTAAAAATAAAATTACAGCAATTGATGGGATCCATCTATCGTCCCAGATAAGACTTGTTAATGTAATGTTGGCAGAGGTTCAGGCACAGAAAAGGCCGAGCTTTCACTGCCTCTGAGAAATATTAAGACAGCTGAGCAGGGAGACGACTGGCTGGATGCTTTTGGAGTGTGAGGATGAAACTGGAAAAACTTTGGAGAAAAAATTACTTTTAGTACTGGTCTGTTTGGCTGCTGTCGAATCTTCAGTGTGGAAAGTATTTATGTGACACAGCAACACTTTTTTTTTACATTTCAAATGTGTTAGAATGATCTTAGGTACACTGCATTGTTGCATCAAAACTGATGAGCATTACATTTTTGGTTTGTAATAAACAGAATAACTTGGAGATTTGTGATAAGACACCATGAATGACCAGACCCCAAAACAGTGGCAGCTACAAAACTGAAACTTCCAAAGGACAAATGCCACACAGTTGTGTCATTTTAGTTGAACTATCTTTTTAATGTGCAAAATAAAAATGTTCAGGTGATGCAGCCACTACGGAACACAACAACATCACACAACTATTTTTGCTAAACTATTGCTGAACAGGGATTTGTATTAAAACATGCATGCACAACTAATTCCTTCATGGGAGAAGAATTTAAAAATTGATTTGTTAAGCAATAATTTAGTTTGTCTTCGGATTTTGATGAGCCCACAAATAGATACAAGACACTTAGATAATACCACACAGAAAGTTTTTTGGATGTTTTATAATTTATTTTGCTGTGATGTGTTTGGTTTCTTTTGAAGTCGGTTTGCACTAATATACTTTGATTTTTGGGGGCTGTGCTCCCCCTAACACCATGTGACTCTCTTTCACAGACCATGGAGAGCCGAGGGAGGTGAGTACAATATACAGTTTATATTGTTTATAGTGAACTATTTCATAAAGGTTATTATGGTTTCCCTTGTAAAACAATCAAATTATCATGGTGGATTACTGCATTATGGGAGACAAGTATGTGCAAAGTATGTGAAAATGCTTACTCAGTTTTTGTAAAGAATTACTTACTAGATTGATCTATATTTTAAGATATTAAATAAATCATTGGCTGAGTAGTACAGATATTTTACTGTATCTTAACATGTAATTCTGAATACAGACAAGCAAGCAACGTTCAACCAAAAAAAACCCAGCACTTTTAATACTTAACGTCAGAAGTCGATTTATCATTAATCAGTGATTGTAATTGTCAGTAAAAATAGGGAAGAGGGAAAAAACTAAATTGTGTTTTTATGTGTTATGACAGGATCAGGATACATGACTACATTGAGGTAAGTGAGTCTAGATCAGAGAGAACCACCATAGTGCTTGTGCCTTTTATCAGGGTAGTCCCACATTCCTTAAATGAGGTATAAGCCTGTGTGAAATGAGACTAATGTGTTGCAGCTATACTTCTTGTCCACAAGGAGCTATTTTGGCGTTTGGGAGTCAGTTTCCACTTCTCCCCAAGTTGAAATCGATGGAAATCAAGCATGTGGGAGGTAAACAAACCTCTATGAAAGTCAGTCAGTGTGTGTTCAGCACCGGGAGTTGTTTTACTCCACAGCTGACAGTTCTGGCAGCCAGAGCCTGGATAACAAGAAGCACAGCTGTGTTTCCACTCGACTCCGGCCCCTCCAATTAAACGGGGAACACATTCGGTTGGTTCATTGTGACAAGCAGATCAACTATTTTAAATGATTTTTCTAATGCAGCACATCACTGTGTTAGTTGGTGCAGGGTGTTTGTTTTTTCACCTGACATCCTGAGACTGAAAAAGACGTTTGGTCAGTTTCTCTCCATAATGATATTCCAACATGTGCTTAATCAAAACATATGAATGCTGATGTTGGACTGATATATTGGATGTTGAAAGCTGATAGTTTTGGATTTAATACAGAGGATTTAAAATGTTTTCCACAAAATTTTCCTCTGATTTTATTTTGTTGCGAAGATCTCTCAAACTGTTATTAAATTTAACTGAAACTATGTACAGCTTATTAGAAAGCCTGTAAGATTAGTAAAAACTCCACGCACATCACTACAGTATTCAAATGTGCAGTAATATATTGTCAGATTGAATCAATAGTATCTAAAAGTCTGAGCTTCTTTAATCAAGCCAGGAAAGAAACTACTGTATGGCACGAAATAAAATTGTTCCTAAGTAGCCGGGAAATGTTTTTACAATATCAGATTTAAAATACATTCTTGTGAACATCTGTTGCCATCTGGGTGGGTTTAATGTGAGCTCAATGCGCAGGCATACACTGTAGCTGCTACTGGGGATTATCCACATGTGTCACATAGTGTGTGAGAATACAGTGAAGGATATATTTAATAATGAGTCCCTCCGTGCTCAGTGTGAGTTGGAAGGGCAGTAATCTTTTTGCCATACAATTAATCTGTGTGGGTTTTGTTCAGAATTATTTTTGTCTGAAGCCAATTAAATCCAGGCTCTTTCCATGTGACACTGTAGCGATTTTGGAGTTAGCAAAAAAAAAAAAAAAAACACATTGAGCAAGGGCTTTACCATTCACACACTCCAAACTTCTCTTAAAGGATTTTTGCTATATTCTAAGGATTGGTTTGATTAGCCGAATAGCACCACTGTTGGCAAGCTCTTGGCAAGCGATGCCTCAAAACCAATGAGGATATATTTTATCTACAAGTACACGTCACACACTGAGCGAGCCGCCTGTTAATGACGCTGTCGGCAAAGTAGTAATGATTGTGCTAAGTGGCTAATGGGCATGTAGCTACTGACATGTTTCAGATGATATGTCACGTTTGTAGCCGACCAATGAAGATGAGTTTACATATCACCTTGGGTTCGTCCTTCACCTTCTCAAAATGATCCCACACTTTGGATTTCTTGCCCGACATGTTATTAACTAGCCTGTGGAATAACCGCAGGTACCAGCCTTATGTAAATTAGGGGCCGTACACATGCAGCATCTTTAACCACCCGAAAAATACAAGGTCAGGCTCTGGGTGCTACTCTTGTGCCTTTTCTGTGCCAGCTTTCAAAAGCATGGCAACAGGTTGCGTATGAGGTTGATAAGCAACCTTAACAAGCATCATATAGCCTGAGTCCTCTTTTACGTCTGGAACCTCCTGTCTACAGCGGGCTTGAGCAAGCCCTCGTTGAGGACTCGGCTCAGATTCTGGAGTTACTCTCCTATCCTGAAGCCTCCCTTAAGGAATCTGATTCTGTTTGATTCGGCGGTGGGAACCTATTTACCTGAAATCCTGCTATTCTTCCAGGTGCTCTTAATAGGCCCATCATCCGTGGGACAGATGTAAAGCTCTGGGTAGCCCTGCACTGAAATGATCAACTTTTCTGTTTTCATCTGACTGAATATTTACGGAAGAAGAGAAAGATATCTGTCAGCTTTGATTTGACAGATTCCTCATCTGAGTCTGGATCTGACTGTAGCTTGAACATGTATGGATGATGAGTCTCTCCAATGCTAAAGCGAATGGGAGCCATTTTAGCAAGGCAGTGGTGGGTGGAATGAGTAGATGTGCTTCTAGCCCCTTTTCAGAGTTGTTTTCTTTTTACTTTTTATGTGGGCAGGGCATTTTAATATACATAAAAATGTGTTTGAAGGAGGACTTTAGGAGAGTAAATGGTCTTTATTTTCCCTCACAGTTTCTCTGTTAGTGTCACCCTCTTTTTCTTTCTCTTTCCATTAGTTGTTTGCAACAAAATGTCCATCTTTCATTCCCTCTTTCCCCCGTGTCTTTCTTCTTGCCACAAGAACTGTAGCAAAACCTGAGGTAGAAATGTGGGGAATGTTGCAGAACAGACCAGGAGGATTCACTCTGCATTGTTAAAGGGCTGTTCCGCTCCATCTCTCCTGTAAACATTCGTCAAGGGAGCAGAAACCCGATAGCTTCACTTAGCTCTGATCTGCTCTAACGACAGAGATCATAGACTGAAGGATGGAGAGATGGAGGGCAAGTGGGAAAGAGGCACAGGGTTAGACTGAAAAGTAGAAGTAGATGCTTTTCTTTTACCTTGAAGATTTGTTGAACATTTTATGTTGTCATGTCAAAATAAAATGAATGTCAGGCACATACCAGACTTAACATCAAGTAGACAGCGTAAACTTTAAGTGCTCCGTAAGAATTACTTGCACTGCACTTATAAAAACACCCACATTTTTAATGTGTCTCAAACTGAAAGAATTTCGTCCTTCATGTTTTTAATAAAACAAAGTTATTGGTGGAGAAAGAAAGCAAAGTGGAGTGGAAGTAAAAACCTAAATGTTCTGTTAACAGTCACAGGTTTAAGTGAGACAAATAAATGACAGTGGAGTCCAACCTTAAATCAAATACTTCAAAAAAAATGTGTCTAATGTGTTTTCTTCACGCACCTTGGCACTCAGAATATTATTTTATATTATTTGATCATAGCTATTAAGCCTTTTAGTTTCCTTACCTCTCCCTGTATTTTTATCCTCATTGGTTTATTATAACGTGTGAACACATAAAAATTCTACAATTCAGGTTAATTTTAATTTCCACACTCTGACCCTCTGACAGACATATTTTTTATGTGTGAGTGTCAGTAAATTCCAGATAAATGTTGTGACAAATGTTATCATTAGATTTTTTTTTTTTCTTCATTGGGCTCCTCAGAAGCAACCATTGAACAAGCCTGGACTCGTCACATAGATCCACTGGTTTCAGGACTAGAAGGAGAGTTTTTACTGAAAACAGCTGCCCGCTGCTGCTGCAAACACTGATACATAAAGTAAATGTGGCGTAAAACCAAAACAGTGAGCTAAAAGAGGCTTAAAAAGTGAGAGCTGCAGGGTCAGTGACTACTTTTGTGAGCTTGTCACTATGTGAGCCCTTTCATGTTGCATGTAGTCACTTGATTGATTTTTGTAAATATATTGATTAATGCAATTTTAATCTCACAGAATTGTGTCTAATAGGCTATAATGTAGTTTAAAAATAAGATCCTGAAATTAACTCAGACAACCATGGAAAAAAACAAGGTATTCTGCTTTCAGGTGAAATAATTGCATTATTCTTTATTCGTTCATTCAGCTTGAGGAATAAATCTACAAGATTATTTCACCTGGTGAGGGAATGCTTTGGATTGTTTTCAGTGGTTGTCTGAATTAATCTGAAACCTCTGGGATCATGTTTTTGTACTTTTACCTTTCTACCAAAGAGCACCTGTTGGACCAGCCATTACAGCCTAGCAGTGCTTACGTCTTCCATTGTAACCAGTGTATTCTCATAGAATGGTTCATATGATATCCTACGAATTAGTGCCTCACGAATGACATTACATCGTTAAAGTACAATTACACAATTAACGTTAAGTTACTGGTGTTAGGTTTAGGAAGAGAAACATGGTGAGGATGTACCTTAAAATTAAGTTTACTCAAAATTCACATGGTTCTGAACACGTAACTCTTAAGATAACTGACCCATCCACCACCCCAATCTGCTTCCTTACTGTACGTTCACACCAAAAGCTGCCAGAGCTGCAAAGCGTCAAGTCTAATTAATTTTCAATGGATAGTGGCAACCAGAGGCGTTTTGAGCTGCAAAAGCGATGAGTGGCAGTGTTCGAAAGTTGAAAGTTGAAGACTGGTTAACTTTATGCAAATTAGCTATGACGCGTTTGAGCTGCAAATGACCAGGCACCCATCGAAAAGTAGATGTCCATCGCTTGTGTGGAACCCAGAGAACATCCTCGGAAACTTTTAGCTCCTACCACACATTCGTTCCTACTTCAAAACAGGCAGCAAGCTGTCAAACTGATATGTTCAGTCTGAAGTAGCGCTGGAACATCTAACCGCAGCTCCTGCACCAGCCAATGATATTCCCTGTGCTGTTCACGGCCCCGGATAATATTGTGAACCCAGACCCGACGGCGGCTACATCCACGCAGGTACCACACGGCAACACAAATTACAAGAATGTCTTCTTCCATATTGAATTGATACACTAGTGTGGACAAGCGCACGTACTTATACAATTTCTTTGTGTTCTGGAATGCTTGTTATTAGCGGGAATGCAATTCATTTGCTTTCCTTACCACCAGTTTAACTAATCACACTGTAGGCACTCGAACCCAAACCACTGACAGTGTTTCCCCTAGGTTTACAGCTTTGGGAGGGAATAACAAATAAAAAAATGTGCTCATATTCGGTTCGGGTTTAGCCCACTTGACATGCTGCTGTGTTGTGCTACGGTGTATTCAAGCACTGGAATTTGTTATTTACGTGACAACGCCTGAACGCAACACAGGCTGTGTGTGTTTAATGTTTAATCACAGACCTATTTAGACCTTTTATCCTGTTTTCATTGTCCATTGTTCATTGTGAAAGTTTCTGTACTCAGGCAAATGCACAAAGTCACATTTCTGTGTTCCAGCCAGTAACCTTCTTTGTGGCTCCTTTAAACTGAGAAGCATAAGCGAATATTCAGAATTTGACATCATGAGCGACTTGAGCTGCTTTCGCTGCCTCAAACATTTTACCAGCGGCGCTGCTAGAGCGAATTCAGCTATTTTGCAGCTCTGGCAGCTTTTGGTGTGAACGCACAGTTACAAGACCGATTCGGACTGCTTCCTTGTGAACTCCCATCAGCGCATTGGCCTCATGATCGCAGCCTTTTGAAATACATGGGATATGTATGAATGTGGGTGCATTATTTTTGTAGGAAAACACACAAATGGCCTGTGGGAGTATCTTATATAACATACTTGTTTATTAGCATGATTATCACAAATGTGAGAGCTGACGTAGCTCAAAAGCCCAGATACCTCAACTTGTTAAAGAAGGACAGGCATGGTATGGTTTAAGATTTTAAACCTGAATTGGCCACCCGCCTAATTCTATAGTAGAATCCACCTGACCAATCTGGCTTGAGACTGCTTTGATATACAACTGAACAACTATAACTTTTTCCTCCTATTCTTCATGGTATAATTGCATAAAGCAACAAGAGATACTCTGTAACAAAAGATGATGCATTACAGGTTGCACCAATGGTATGAAATGATACACACTTCTGTCTCCTTTAAAGTGTTGTGAGCATTGTGTGGATGATGAAAGTAAATTCAAAACAATACAACAATCCATGCAGTACAAATTTTAAACTCAAACTTTAATGATTATTTTAGGTGATATTTTTTTGTGAAAATGCTCCAGAGACAAACAGTTAGACATGATTTCAAATTTAAAAAAATATAAGAAATAAAAGAAATCAGTGCATGAATAAATAAATAAATAAAATAGATACACTGTTAAATTCTGACCATCTCTATCACTGTGAACCACAAATAGTCCAGCTCCACGAGACTGATTGTAGATTGAACATCCACTGATTCCTGATTCCTAGATGTAAAAACCTTGAAATGCAGAAAGACAAGTGCACTTCAACTATTCAGGTGTAACAGTTTATTTCAGGACAATTTACTGATGAATCAACGCTCTCCTCCCTTCTCTGTGCTTTGATTAAAGGGCAACCCTTGTCCTTAACCTTGGTCTTGTGTTTCACACAATTAGCACAGCTCTATACCTTTCTATTCTGCTCGAGAGCTGAATTAACCCTCACGCCTTTGTGAAAAGGAGCGTTTGTTGTTTGTTTTTTTTTAATCCCTACGGAGAGGAAAAGGAGAAAAGAAAGAGTAGAAAAAACCCAGTATGTATGTGTATTTGGGGGATTTGACATCTATAGAGAGAAAGAGAGACAGCACCTCTCCACCCTTCTCTTGTCAGTCATCGCTTGAGTCAGAAGTCGATATTAATCTACAGCTGTCCCGCTCTCAGCTGAAACAAATTCAAACACACGTCTTATGCTTCTGAGAAACAGAGCATATGGCTGAAATCGACGGTCTTTTGTTTTGAATCTCAAACAAAAGGCTCTCTTGGCACCTTCTTTCCTCCTTTTCTTTCTAGCTATTAATATCAAGGATATGGATGGTAGGGAGATGTGCCTCCAATATCCAATGACTACTGAATTGTCTCTAGCAGTATTTTTCATTTAAAGAATTAAAATATAACCATTGTTGAACCAGTGGGCTTAGTCAGAGGAGAGAGCTTGAGGCGATAGCACAAAGAAAACAAGGCAACTTTGGTGAGGTTGGAAACATATTCGTAGATTCAGCCTTCCTGGACCAATAACTCATCAGCCAAATGTCATTAAAACACAAACAACACCTTTCCAACTTTAGTCTCAGGTTCTCTCCATGTCACTGATTCTGCGTCCCCCTTTGCTTAACTGTGCTCTTTTTGGGACTGTCTCCAGTTAATATTAAAGGATTAAGGAAACAGATTAATGGTTGAAGCCTCATATCAGCTTTAAATTAAGTTTTGGCTAAATTCTGCACAAAGGTGGAATGATTACAACAAAAAGAAATCCTTTTTCAGTGTCCATATGGGCAGGGTAAGCACAGGTGGAACTAATTTCATTAATGATGGCTCAGTTCCATTAAATGTCCCAGTGAGCAATGACTGTGAGTATGTTTACATGCACCAAATATTCAAGTTTTTGCCCTTATTCTGAAGAAGACAATATTCTTACTAAGCTGTTTACATGGGCAATGAACATAAATATTCCACTAATACTCCAGTGAACCTGCCCTAATATGTCATTTGTTACGTCAAAATATGGAAAAATGGAACAGCTGGAGCTGCTTGTTATTTTGCTTTTTGCATCAGAGTAGTATTTTTTCAAAGTTTCCTACCAGTGGCAACTTGTTCGACCATGTGAACACAGTCTCTCTCTTTCATTCCTTAAACCACCTTCTTGGAAAGGTTGGTGTTGTGATAGGCTATTTCTCGCTAAACCAAAAAAGTTGTTAATATCCATGTCTTTCATAATGTTTTAAAGTAGGTGTGTTTCTCCTTCTGATCAGAAATGTTAGCTTTTCCTTTGGGCATGTATCTGTACTCCAGCCTTGCAACCTGCTGGGGAGTTGGCTTTTGTAAAAGGCATCCATGACAACACAGAGCCGGCTGTAAACAGGCAAGAGACCGTGTGTTGCAAACTGTTGTAAACCCCCCTGATAAGACACATATTCTGCATGCACTGAATACATGTCCAAAGAATTCTATTGAAACCTGAATGATGTCACCATATCCTGCACGTCGTAATCGTAAAATGCTACATTTGGAAAAAAGAGGATGTCGCAGCAACATACCTTTGAACAGAGGCAGCATTGTAGACGGCCATGATCTGTGAGGCTATTATAATATAATACATAGTGACATGGACAGAGAATTCTTTTCACTATATTACTGATACATTCTGTTCCGCCATTTTTAAAATGTCTGTGACGGTTGTATCTTGTCTTGACAGTCTTGAACTGTGCTACTTGTGCTACTGCTACTTCTCCCCATGACCTCTGGTGGTGCTGCTCCATTTTGTCTGTATTCGTAAGCTTTCAGAAAACATTCATAAATACGTACAAAATGAACGTAGAGTACAGACAGAAGGCTTGGCGTGTCCGTATATGTATCTAACGTTGAGCATAAATTAGTTACAAGACTAATGCAATGGAACATTTCTTATTTCGCAGCTTTGGCCCCTCGCTTCTCTTCCTTGTATTTCCTTGTATCTTTGTCTCACATCCTTGCTGGGAGGAGCTAAGATGCAAGGAGGAGATGGGAGTGAGGGAAGCAAGGAGATACATTAGTGTAATGAAAAACAACCAGTGTGACAGCATGTACAATACAAGAACCCTGGAACTAGTTCACCCAAATGGAAGGCAGGTGTTTTGATGTCATCAGTTACACCTGTGCTTTTCCTGTTTTGACATGCTACAGTGCTGCTGAAAAGGTCTCTTGCCCTTGGTCTCATGAACAACCGAATGATTTTGGGTAAAACTTTAGGTCAATAAGTTGATATTTGTGTTGTGAGCATGCTGATCCTCTTAAAGGATGAAAAATTAAAGCAGGTGCTACTGTAGAGGATTTAACAAACAACTGTGCAATGAACAATAAATTTACCTGTAAACAAACAGTGCTGTTGCCTTTTCCCAGTGATGCAACACAATAAATGTGACACTAACTTGGGGAAAACATACTGTTCAGTCCAGAGTTGTATTTATACTCCTGGTAATACCAAAATACAACAAATATTTCCAAGGAGATCAAAACTGTAGCACCCTGGATGTACTAGCTCCTAGCTAAGTGTGTCCTAAGTTTTGTCAGTTTTAGCAACTTCTGTAAACTTTTGGACCACTGAGAGCTGAGGGATTGCAGCCAGTTTGCAAATGTGGCAACACAAAAAGCCAAAGATTTTATCAGTCAAGAGTCATAGATTGAATTAAGAACAAAAGGGAAAGATTTATCTACTTTTGCAAAAAATATTCAGCCCTGGTATGAAGGATTTTATTATAACCCACACAGTTGTTTAAATGGCTTTTAACAAACAGCATTAATGTAAATGATGTACCCATACTGCAGATTATTTTGGTCCATGTTTGATGCAATGACACCTTTGCTTCTGAAGAATTGGTCACATACCTGCAATATTGTCTCTAGGGATTAAAGATTGAGAAGACCCTCATGGCCCTTTTTAAAAAGGATCATGAAGGTCCTCTCAGTCTCTGATCTCAAGAGATAAAACTGCAGGTACAGGACCAATTCCTCAAAATATAAAGTGTCACAACATTAAACATGGACCAAAATAATCTAGCTCCTGTGGATGGTGTGCTAGAAATGAGCAGAAACTAGAGTTTCACAAAGCAATAAAATAATTGGTGGTCATGTGTGTTCACTGACTGGCTTTTTTCCTCAGGGTCAAAAGCTATCAGGGGTCCATCGGTGGACTTGTATTATGACCGACTCTTGAACTTTGGCATGTTGAATTTAATGCAAACTCTCAAAAGCTTACTATTCCATCCATCTAACTGAAACTGTTTTTTATGTCAAGGAAAACAATTTTCGGAGAGTAGGATAAACACTTTTTCCGGGCTATTTTCTTTAAGTTGTGATCACTTAAAATGCGACATTATCGAATTTTCATACTGCTGCGCTCTGCAAGCTCTGGTCTCCTCATCAAATGCAATTTGGGGTTTGGTGTCTTGATCAAGGACACTTCCACATGCGGACAGAAATTTCCAGGGCCTAAACCACCAACCTTCAAACTAATGGACAACAGCCCATTTTCCAATTTGAGCAGCACTACTTAGGGACTCATTTTGGAGAAGATGTCAACGATTGTGCACACAGCATTACTCACGGTCAGTGGAGGAATGTGACTATAAGTGCATTAATTCAAGCACTGTACTTCAGTATCAAATAGCAACAGAAGCTGTATCAGGCTGTAGCAGACAATATTTAAAAGCAAGATAATGAATTAGATTTTAGTCTTTTTACTTAGGACTAGTGAGAACAAGAAAAAGATTTTTGAAGTGAGCAGAGTTGTTCCATGTAAGTATAAAGAAAAACACATACCTACACACATACAGTCACAAATTACTTTTTCACAGAAGTGTGTGTCTTCTGCTCCCTTCGTGTGTGTCATGCCCGTTTTCCTAGTAGGGCAGGATCCAGCTCACTCTTAAGCTCCCTTTATTAAGTTCAGTCTCGAATCCTGCACTGTGGTAAGGTGTATGCATATGTGTGTGCAGCCTAGTCTCACAGAAACACATGAAATGACCATGACCTTTTAATACCACATTACCTGGTTGTAGCACATAATGTGTTAAAATTACATGTTTGCACCATGAAAACAAAGTCAGCTATTTGTTTTCTTTCTTTTTGTGGCCAAGCTGTGGTCAAATGCAGACTCCAGTAGACAAAAATTGTGACATTACATCCCACCTGAGATGAAGAGGTTTAAGTCAGTAAGTGAAGTAAGTTGAATTTGTTTTTAAAAAAATGTTGTGTGTGTGTTTTACCTAAACAGGTGCTTTGTCCTCAGATGTGGGAGCTCGACAGGAGTTGCAAACCAGTGAAAGTGATTGTGGGGTCCTCAGAAGTGTTTCAAACCAGCTCAAGACTTGGATGGTTTGATGTTAGCCTTTTGGTTTTACTGCCTAGTTGTGACATAAAGCCAGGCACGGCATTGTGGGTGGGCCTTGCCGGCCTGGTCCCGCCCACTTGTACAACTGTCCCAAATGACTGGGAGGACATAAATTCTCTTAACTTTTATTTTTAAGTAGTTTAAATACACTTTTAAGACAAAAAAAAAAAAACTTTCTAAAAAAAGTACAAGACAACATTTTTTATGTTACCATCATGTGCAAAGTCTGGACTAGTCAAAACAGGCCATTTTACACTGACACATGACAGCACCCATTGGCCTTCCCAATCTGGGAGTGCATATTGTACTCCAGGGGTTGTCCTGGGGTGAAACCAAATAGAATGGAGGGGACACTTAATTTTTATAGGCAGTAACCCAACAAAAAAAGCACACAACTCAAACATACCCTGGACTTTCACCCATTAGGCCGCTGTTTGTTTCCCCTGTGAAACCAAAAGTAAATCGAGTTAGTTTAATAACAATGTAGTGTGCTAGTATGTGTAGTATGCCATGCTGGTGACATGTCATGTGACGTAACATTAGGCTAGCAAATGTAGTTATTTCAAGCCAAACCATGTTTTTTTTTCTACACCTAACTATGTGCTTTTGTTGCCTAAACCTGAGGAAGTAAACCTAAAACAAGGATTTTTACCATCACTATAACTTAATTTTGAAAACAGACAGAGGTACCTACAGTGTCAAAGTCAGACGTTAAGGCCACAGACCAAGTGTTGGTGATGAGTTTGCAGTGAGAATGTGTTGGGTATTTCCTTAAACAGAATTAAAATGTTGGTGTTCTAAATTAATGAATGTATAAGTTTAATGTTACACAATCTACAGAAAAAAAAAGATTAACACTTTCCTTTTTACACAATTTAATAAATTTATGCTGCAGACTGTCAGGTAAATAACAAGCTGTCTCAGCAGTGAAAGTGTTTTAGAAAAATAATTTAAAAGTGTCATAATCTACCAGATGCGCTAATCGCCTTCCACAGCACAATGTCAGTCATTTCTGTTTAAGTGAAATAGTCAAAAGAGGCAGTAAAAGACTGAGGTATGCACGTAAGAAGAGGTTCTTTGCAGGAGCATTTTGATATGGTATATTCAGGGACTTGATCTATATGTGTAAGTGATGAAAGTATCTATATAGAACAACATATAATATAGTCTTCTTGATTTTTTCAAAGTTTAATATCAAATGCAGATAATATCAGTACACAAAAGTGTGAATAAATACTGAGAAATAAAATGCTAAAAGCTCCCATTAACGACCCAGTTTCATGCTAAATTTGTTGGGGTTAACTGGAAATGGTCTCTAGTTTGATGAGAGTAATTGTTACATATATAACTAAAATTGTTATGGTTTTTTGTGTGTTTATTTTGTTCTTTTGCTTTGTTTTGTATAATTCATTAAAAAACAAAGGTTGTGGTTCCAGGGGGGAAATTAAATTGAACTCTGGTATGTGGTCTCATGCACACATTTACACAAGCACACATACACCAAGGTGGGAAATTAGCACCCGCAAAATGCTGGTTTAACATGAAGTTGCTGATAAATTTAAGACACAAAATAATAATTTACCATTGACTTTATCGAATTTGAACGTATCCGTCAATGGCTGGTCGATGTTCACATCTTAAAAATTTAATTTTCCATCCTGGCACACACCTATTCACACACGCACACAGCTTGTCATGTTAACAGGCAAGCACATCTTAATTTGCAATTATGATGAATTAACGTTACCTCCAACCGTGCATATTTACTCTAACTTACCTTAATTCTTTTGTAGCTCGCAACAGATTTTGATACAATAGTCTCTATCACAGTGATTTGTCTGGTCTTTGGTCCGCTAGTTTCAGCCATTCTCCGAATATGTTTCACAGTAGAAAAGTGTTTGTCAGTCAGTGATTTGATATGATATGACAGTATTGCACGGGGTGCAAAATAATTTACCTCCACTTTCATGAAGAACATCAGGGAATTGTTTAGCACAGCATTCTTTAGCAGTAATTTTTGTTGGTAAATGTGAGACATTAGAATCGTTCATATCTGCATCTTCAAACCATAAACAAGGACATGAATTTAGTGACGTATGTCCATTACGTTTGTGCGGGGTACTGCTGTGATTGGTAGAGCTCACAGAAGGCTTGTCAAAATTGCGGCAGGTTGCAATGATTTGGTTGAATTTGCGTTAATTGTTAAGATCGCGAATTCCTGGTGGGACTGATTTATTTTATTTTATGTTGTGTTCCATTTTCCTCGGAAGTTGGAGGTCAAAGCTGGGAATGATATCACAGCCGAGTTGATTGCATGCCAGTACAACAAGTCGAAAAATGGAGATGGTAGCGATACCAGTTCTAGCCTGGTTAGCCATTGTTAGCAGTTGATAACAACCCATTAGGTTGTATTTTGCACATAAAAACACTGTTGCAACATGTCTACAGATGGAAGTTGGATGGGACTGTGTGTATAATAATGAGACACAAACAAGACAGAAGCTTAAAATTATAGATTTTTTTTTACATTCTCTTTTGATACTTATGTTATTCACCTTGTTAAAATTTACTAACATAAGTTACTATCGACCAATCCCAATCAGTAGCACACTGGATAAACATCAGAGTGAGAAACATTGCATAAATTCCAAACTATGATTCCTCTATTATCCTATCCTTTTCAAGCTCAAGAAACTGCTGCATATGATTAATATCCATCTAATGAATTGAATGTAAAATAGTGGTCAAACAGTGACTAACATTCTTGGATAATCTCATGTTTTGGGATTGTTTCCAGTAACTTCCACAGTGTGTATTTACACAAAACTTTAGTGCAGTCTTAGTTTGAGTGGAACTCTTTGGGTACTCTGAAAGAGAAACCTAAATAAAGATCCATATCTGCCTAGCAACAGGGACCGGCCCCCACAACTATAGCAGTAAAATATATATTTTTAGGTCCTTGCACCATTCTGGCTCCAGTGAAAGTGGTGGTCCTCACAAAGAAATCAAAGATTGTGGTCCACCTTAAGTAATAAAGACAAGCGTGTGTGTGTGTGTGTGTGTGTGTGTGTGTGTGTGTGCGCGCGCAAGCAGGAGTGTGTTCACTGAGTTGAAGAGCAGTTGTCGTTGACAGCTGCATGGGAGTAGGGAGAGAAAGAGTCAAGTGGCTCCAAATAGCCGTCATACTCCTCATTCATCAGGGGAACCCCTCCCCTCTTTCTCTAACTTTCAGCGGTCATTGGTGTGAAGTTTACATTTCTTTTGTTGACACAGTCATTGCAAGGTTTTTTTAATCTCTGCTTTCACCATAAAATGATGCCTCATAAATACCTAGAACAAAGAGATTAGCACAGTCCTTTCCAGTCTGCAATTAGTATTATTCTGCTGCTGATGTGGACACACTCTCTGTTTACCCGGTTTAGCCCATCAAACAATTTTTAAATTAAACAGAAGTTGATGACACTCGACATTCTTCGTTCTTCAACTGCTGCAGCTTTTCAAATGCTCATTGTTAAAATTCCAGCAACACAGAATATTCCTAACACCTGAGGTCGTTTTATCGACAGCAGTATGCATTTCTTGGTTTGTTGTGACATCAGTTGTGTTTGTACAATAAAATGTCGGTAATATGACCAAAGTAAGCAGGTGTCCATATTTTGCAGTAAGCATGTGTACAGTTTGAATAACATTAAATTAGGGCTGCGATTAATCATTTTATTCATAATTAATTGATCCATTATTTTTTTAAATTGCATCATTCATTGTTTAATATATGACCTGGAACAATGGGATAAAAATGTCTGTCGTAAATTCCCAGAGCCCAAGGTGACATCTTTAAATTGCTTGTTTTGTATAATCACCAGTCCAAAACCCAAATTTGACTTTCAAATCACCAAATCCATGCTTACATCCCAATCACTGTAACATCTTACTGAGACAAGTGTGTCCCAATTCCATACTTCATATAAACAGTATCCGTATGTTCAACTGCCATACAAATGGACATGGTACACTGTGAGCTTGGATGAGAAATCAGTATGCTGAGCTGTACTAGCAGGAACACAGTTAGCATGTGCCCTAATGGACAGTAGTCAAACTGACTTTTCCACTTTTAATTAAATTTCACAAAGAGAAAAACAAAGACTTTGTCATTTTTTCCTGTTTTTTTTTTTTTTTTTTTTTTTAAACAGTTTTACTGTGGCTGTCTCACCAGTGTATTTTATTTTCTGCAGCTGTCAGCAGCTCCCCCATTTCCTTTGTGCATTGCATTGAAGGACAATAATGTACATCAACTGTACACTTGTAAATCAAGAGGTTCATAGACAACTTTGTATGCGTACTGAGTTTTGAGTAGTTTATCTTCTTTTAATAAGTTTAAAACCTGCTTGGATTTTGTACACAGTATGTAATGGAGACACAGCTTAAGTTGTTTGCAGCTGTTGAAACACTTTGTGAAATCATAACTTAAATATCTTTTATCAGTCAAAACTTTTTAATTTAATGTTTACAGTGCCGTAGTACTGACAGTGTTTTTTTCTGTTTTTTTTTTTTTTTTTCAGTTGACATTGAAACAATACTCCATGTAAACCAAAGTGTTTGGACTCCTTCTGCCCTCGCAGTGGGCCAGATTCTTGCTGTGCGGCCTCCTCATCACCAACACGGCCTGTCCTCCAGCCATAACACTCCCCGTGTCTGTTGCCCAGTTGTCCCAGTGAGGCAGGTCCTGCCAAGTCCTTCAGGCGCTTGTCTTTGGAGTTCAACAACACGTCTCTGTCCGTCTGTCCCCAGACTTTTTCCAGTTTAGGAATGTTGTCCCTGCCTGTTACAGAAGCACAAAGAGTCTTGTCTTTGTCCACATCCGTCAAGATCAGATTCTCTCTCTCCTCTGCGAGTCCGCTTTTGTTTCCACGCTCGTTTTGTATCCACACTGTCGGCATTCAGCTCAGCAGGGCTGCGCTGCTGCTGCACAGTCCGCCATAGTACCGAGCTGCAAGTAGACCAGAAGCAGTTACAGCACAAAACTGCCGTCTGACTGATTTTCAGTTTCTCTGTCAGTCATCCAATAACAGCAGAGCAACAGAGTAGAGCAGGAGTGAAGCAAAGAGGCTACAGCTGAAGTAGGAGTGAAGCGGGAGGGGAAGAGTCTCAGCAGTCTCTAAAACCAATACAAATCCTTGCTCTTATCCTGTGCCTGCAGACCTGAGAGTTGAGGAAAGAAAGGAGGAAAAGAATAGCCAGTGGAAGAAAAGAAAAGCAAGAAAAGGGAGATTAGAAAAAGAAGCGCAAATGTCTCGTTGATAAAAGCGGTCGGAATTGCCCAAGGCAAAGAGGGGATGAAAGCAAGACAGCAACAGAAAAGAAAGTTGACAGCTGGTGTTAAGGTGCTGATTGACAGTCAGTTTGTTGATTCAAACCACTTGTGGTAAGTTGATCTGAGGCAGGGGAAAAAAATCATTTAAATGTGATTTTCACACTTTCAAATTGTTACTTTGCTATGTGGTCATACTGAATGTCTTCAATGCTGCTTTCATTTAAACACTTCAACAACAAAAATTAATTCTCTGAATGGTTGTGCATTTGACAGTCAGGTGTTTGCCCAAACTAGCAGGACAGTTTCAGTGTGATGTAATAAGGAAGAGAAAAAATGCATCTAACGCTATCAGTGATGACCGATACCATCTTAACCTTGATGTTGCTATTTGCAAAGCTTTTGCCCTTTTTTTCGCTGGTAATTTTCACATCAGTTGAAGACAAAGTGACCGCAATCAATCATTTTAATGCTTCGATCACACTTTTATGTTCTCTTGAGAATGTGTAAACGATGGTTATACAGTAAAATCGTCCATTTACTAGACAACTCTTTTTTTTAAAAAATATCTAATCACAGTTCAAGCTTGTGATTTATCACTACAATTAAATTTATCTTTAAAATTTACTTCCGCGGCACAAATGAAACATAGCCTGGAAACGTACAAAATCATAAATTTTTGTCCAGCTCAATCACGGATGGAAGTCAAAGCAAATCCAGTTCCAACACCTGACACTTGTTTGATATTCTCCATGTTGTAATCTACCAACATAAGTTAGGGTTGGGGAATCCCAATGAGAAGCGCATCGGATAAACATCTGACCAGGAAACATCAGATAAATTCCAGACTATGATTCCGTTTGTTCTGCTTTTCTAGAGCTCTCAAGCTCAAGAAACTGCTGCGTGTTTGGAAATTAATGGCATCTCATGAAATCAATTTAAAACAGTGACATAAAATCTCATGTGTTGGGGATGGTTCAAATAATTTCCACAGTTCATTTAAAAAGAGAATTGATTCATAGTTACACTTATCTGATTTTGAGTGATCTCACCTGACTGAATGATATAATCTACAAGAGTAAAACCAGAGCAGTGCTCCAGCAAAATTGTTTTTAATATCTCACATATTCTTCAAATATCCTGAGTATACACCGTGAATGATTGCAAGGTATTGCAATTGCTACAGTGTATCTGCTCAGTGATGGATTCCATGGTCAATGGGACATCATTAAGATTTATCTACAAATATAAAATCTTCTTTCCTCGTTCAACCTTTTTGTCTTGTAACCCTTTAAAACAAAGTTTAGTCAATTTGTTAACCTCTTGTAGATGTTGTTACCAAAAACCTTGTATATCAATGTAATTGTTAGGAGATAGGGTTGCTCAGCACATATAATATTTAATTTTTTACATTTACAATGTTTTCTACTAACATTGTTAGGAAAATGAATGTATCTGGCAAGTTGGAAAAATGTTATTGAACATATCAGTAAAATATTAACTTAACAGATTTCATCAGTTTTCTGCCTAAATATATCCTACTTTACAATACAATATCTGCTTGTAGTGAAAATTGCACTATTAAACAGTTATATTTATGCATTAACAGCATTTGGTTAAGATTAGAGAAAGTTTGTTGTTTGGTTTAAAACATAAAAGTTTACCCACATTTGATTCATTAGACATGGTTTATTAATATTTAACTGAAACCAGGCTTTTCCTGTTGTTAACTAAAGTGCGTTTGTTTCCTAAACCTAACCACAGACGAGACTCTGGATGTGAACTTTGGTCTCTCGAGCAATAGTTCTACACTTACATTTGACAGCAAAACTAAATTGGGAAAACAGTTCGTTACTTTGTAAGTGTAATTTGTAGCAGACATGGTTGGCTGAGCTGAGCTGAGAACACTTAAGGCAAAGCGTGATTTTCATTTCTCCAATATTTCACATAAGAAAGAAGTACAGTATATAAGCTGACAAAGTAGTCAGAATTTTGTGAACAACAAGTAAGCAGTGACCGAGACAAACTTACTTTTCAGAGTTTCAGGTTTAAGATTTTTGATTTGAATTGGCTGATGGCTTGTCAGGTCTCTATATTACCTTCTTCCACCAAAATTACTGTGTGTATGCTTGTTTGTTAAACGTTGGAAACCTGTTAAAACAGACCAGAGAGAGTATTTTCTGGTGTCTTACATTCGATGTCGTGAATGTGCCAGAAAAAAAGGTTAGTAAACAGAATAAAGCAGCATGGAGGCCAGTGAAAATAGTATGGTGGTAACTTCTTTTTTATATCTCATACTTATTCAGTCACTCTCTCAAACTTGTTGCGATCTAATTTTAGCACAATGTTCGAGTGCTGCTTGGACGAAGTGTCGGCCCATCATTGTACCATGCTGACAAAGGGTCTAAAATTATTGTGTCCACCCAGGTGTTGTATTTCTATCACTGCTGATCAGAGCCGATTAGATATGGAGCCGTCAAACACTCGTGACTACTGCGAGTCATTTGTCCCAGGAGTGAATGCTGATTGTAACCTTTTCCATGAATACAAAGGCTAGATGTTAGTGGGTGTTAGTGGGGAATGAGGCTTTAAACAGATCTAAGATGCTAAAAGACAGTCATTGAAGAGAATTACAAGAATAAACTCAATAGACTATCAGCCAAGAACTTTTCTTGACCAAACTCTGGTGTTTGATTAGATTAAAACTCTCACAGTGGCATGAAGCAGAAAACCATATGTTTTATCGTACGTTTGAATGACAACAGATGGTGTCATTCTGTTTCTCCACAATTTTACTATTGTTAATTTTGTCTACTCTGTCCATGCATGTCTATCCACCTTTGTTTTAAGCTTTTCCTCATTTGAAGGTTAGATTATGTGCCGCACAGATTGATTTTGGGTAACGTTTAATGTTAAAAATTGACAGTACCTGTGTCCATGTTGAGTCCAATCTCTGCTCCGGCTCCAGTGAAAGCGCCACTCCAGGTTGAACCCGTCCCAGACTCCCCCTTCCCTCCCAGGTCACAGGGCGAGGCGCTGGGTCCGGGTACTGAGCTGCCGGATGTCAAACGGTGATGAGGCCTCACAGATGGCACCAACAGAGAGCCGTAACGCGGGTCGAACGCCGAGCCATACATCTCGTGAACCCCTGGACGTGGGTATGCTGAACCCTGGCTGCCTATAGCGCCCCCTAGTGAGTAAGGATGATGATGGTGATGGTGGTGGTGATGAGTTGGGTGCCAGGAGTCGGGGCTGGGCTGATGGAGGTGGCTGTGCAGGGAGGCGGAGGAATACGGGTCCCCAGGGAAGGGGAGCTCTGTGTGGGGAGCTGACAGAGCACTGCCCAGCGTGGAGGAGACCGAAGGCTGGTAGGAGCTGTTCCAGAAAGACGGAGGGAAACTTCTGTGGCTCATAGGGAATGATCCATCTGGGAAGACAGAAATTCACACTGGTACGTTATAAAGTAAGTGGGTTTACTTTTCCTTGAAATAGTTATCGAGTTCGCCTAAAGTAACTCATTGTTTAAGTTAGAATTTTAGGCTGAAGGTTCAGTCCTGACCTAGAAACAGTTTGAAAAGAAATTCTTTTCACAAGGTCCTCTTATTTTATCCGAAGCTTTCAGCCATATATTGTGGACATAATACCTAATTTCAAAACAGTTCCTCATTACGAGATAATTCATCTCTTTGCATAACTAATAAAGGCTGAATTTTATTAGTCGGCTCATATATGACTATATGACTATATTTGACTGAAGTAATTGGCAACTTTTTTGATAGCTGATTGAAAAATGCTGGTTATATTGTTATATTTAATCATAAATTGATTATTTTGATGTATTTCGACTGTTGGTGAAAAAAATCTTGCAATTTGAAGGTGGGGAAAATTGTGATTAGTATTTCTCATAATTCTCTGACAACTTTAGACAAAACAATTAATCACTTAAGTCAGACCCAGTAACCCCCAGATTAGTGGATAATGAAAATAGTTATTAGTTGCAGCCACAGAAATAATTAACACAATTTTAAGGTCATGTTTTGTAAATGCAGAGATTTTCAAAGAGAGAGCATACTGCATATCCACATGCAAACTAATAACTTCAATGGCTTGGAAAAAAGGGTCTCTGTTCCAAAATTGGGCAAAGTTTTTAAACTCAATTAATAACAGCAGTTATTGACAAAAAGCCTGCCAACCACTGATAAAAAATGTGAGGTCGCTTTTACCTTTTTTGTGTCTGATTGAATGCAAAAGTCGTTAGGTTACGCAAAGGTGCTGGAGTTGAGAAATAGCCGTGAAAGGATATGAAATAAAAAGCAAGTTGGCTGTTAATTAAAGGGTACTGATTTGTTTTTGATTCACTAAAAAAAAAAATTGGAAAGACCTATAAAGACATTAATTATCTTCTGTATTAGTTTTATCATCCCATTATATTTATGGAAATGGCTACGTTTGAACGTTGGGATATGGTTTTATTAAAGCACCCTGTAAACTGTAGCTGAGCATCAGCAGTGTTATGTGCAACAGTATGAAGTCTGTGATAATGGCAATGACACTAAAAAGAATGTTAAAGAAAATTCCTGGGAAATACTGTCATGAAAATTAATTCATATACCCTTTAGGTATAACTAAAAACATGCAGCACTCCAAATGATGAGAAATAAATTAACCAAAATAAGTAAAGACAAATAATCTGGTTTGAATCACTCAATAACTAAAAAATGTTTAAAATAACATACCTTTCTCTGCGTTCCATAAAAAAGAATCTTCCTTATAGCAACATTTCTCCACATTCTATAACATATTTGCCACGTGTCATTTTCAGTAACTCACTATTTGACTTTACATTTCCTTCAAGCACAAAGTCAGAGGTGGAACAAATGGCCAGCTGAGTAACAGCCACCACAATACACAAAAACTGAGGACTGTAAGATGTCATCTTTCTCCAGCTGGTATGATACCACATATTTATAGATGTCATCTAACGCTATAGAAACAAGACGGTTTAATTGATCACGCTCAGTATTACAATGGATGGGAAACCCTTAAACTCAGCTCGGTCCAGTGTGACATTTTGATTTGATTTC
The DNA here is from genome assembly GCF_011397635.1 of Epinephelus fuscoguttatus. NCBI lineage: Eukaryota > Metazoa > Chordata > Actinopteri > Perciformes > Serranidae > Epinephelus > Epinephelus fuscoguttatus. The sequence goes on along the minus strand of NC_064762.1, from coordinate 29,117,152 downwards.
ACACAAATTTAAATGCAGTTGTATACAGATTCATTCTGGTTTCAGGGGAGAGTTTTAGTATCCCCAAATATTCCAAAAGCCATCTCTTTTAAGGTCACATTAAAATGCACTGAATAGGAGAGCAAAATTAGAAATCAACAACTTCAGATCAAACGTGCAACGGCCATCAGAGACTAACATCAGTGCAACTCTGCAGCAAAAAGTGAAGATTTTAATGTCAGATCTGACAGTCTGACAGACAGATCTGAAGTAAAGAAAAACACAACCAGTCATATCTATCTTACTTATATCTTTGCATGACAATATTAAGCCAAATGTTACCTGGTGGAAATGTGAGACAAAGGCAAAGTGACTGGATCCTGAGAAGTGATTTTAGCCGTCAACAGGCTCAGTCCCACAATATCATAATCATTAAAAAATCAAACACACAACAGCAGGAAACAAAATAGCGCACAGCTTTAGCACAAACACACCATAATCTCCCCAGTGCAAAGTATATTATAAGTTTTACCGGTGAAATTTAGAGTCCCAATGATGGTCAGAATTGTCTTTCAGTAGCTTTCCCACACTGACGGACACACACTGAGGGACAACACTTACACACACATGCAAAGACACACACACCTCTTACGGCCTTGTGGCTGCTTGAGGCAGGGTATGAAGTTGTGTGGCTGAGGGCTCGGCTGAAGTGTTCGTCCACCACGGCGCTGATGTCTCCCTGGAAGTAAGTGAAGAGGACGCAGCGGGAACTCAGGTACTCGGCTCCCGGCGGCAGCTCCTTGTCTTCCTCTTTGATTGCCGGGGGGCCGAGCCGGGTGCCACTGTCCTGGGGATCTTGCATTTTGGTATACAAGGCCAGTTTCTAAGAAATCACATGCAGATTTATATATGTGTCATGAAACTGTGTGTCCCGTCGGGCAGAGATGCACAGATATTTGTGAGGATTTTAGATACTGTAAAGACCTAAATCAGTATGTGACAAATGACCTCTTAACCCCTAGCTTTTTTTTTTCTTTTTCAAGACACAGCAGGTGTGTGGCAGGACATAAATCCACCTAAAGTCTTTTCTATCTATTTATGTACAAACTGACATGGGTGATGATAAGCTAATATGTTAACCCAAGGGTGTGGCTTCTCTAAAAAATTTAAAGTATGTTGATATTGGCAGCTTTTAATGTCAGTGTCAGTTACACATAATAGTTCCCCTGTCTTTTAATTTTTCACTGTATGATTGTATAAAATTGCAGTACATGGATATGCTGTTATGTAGAGCACTATGGATGTTTTAACACATAACTTTACGCCCCACTGCTGCTGCACAAGATGACTTAAAACCCTACAAAGTGTTTCATTGTCACCTTACTTTTTTATTTCCTTATATAGGCTAATGAATAGAGAAAAAAAATCCAGATTGTGGTGCTTAAATTATTTGGATATAAAATTACTTTAAGTTACAGTGAAACATGGAACTTTAAAGTAAAAAACAAATATTTTGATATGACAAAACAACTGATAATAATAATCTTGTGTAATCTTGCGGTGTAGTGTGGGTGAACTGGCTGATCCGGAGCCTGTTTAGGTGACACACAAAGTGAGTTTTGGCACTATGTGAAATATGCCTGGATGTTGACTGAGAGGTTTTAAGAGAGTGAAAAAAGAGCTTTAACAGCTCTGGAAAGGACTCACAAAAACCTGCTGCACTCAGACTGCTCACGGGAATGAAGTCTGTCACAACTGTGACATGAAAAAATGAAATGAATAGGTCCATATTATGTTTTTATTTTGCAATTAATGCTACAATTGTGCTATAAAAACCGGTATCAACAAGAAAAACTTGGCAAAAAATGGGTTTTAATCCTAACTGCTGGGCTTTACTCACTCTACAGTGTAACATTAGGAAGAAATTAGATTTAGATTGAGCTGTTTGTAATTTATGGTGGATTAGTTATGACCACAAACCAAAGAGCCAAGCTCTGCAAAATTATAAAATTCTTGAGGGAAAAACTTAAAAAAAACTTTTTTAATTCTTGTATACAAACTCAGGAAACGTTTTAATGCACGAAATCTTTCAGTTTCGACTTGAATAAAGCTCTTTTTTATTTTTAAAAAGGTAATAACTTATTTTATTTGTACTTTAAACTCACTAAAATTAGCCTTAAGAGAAGGAACAATCTTTTCACCCTCGTGTGAAGTTGAAGACTCATAAATTAGATAAATATCCAAATAAATGCAAACAAAGTGAACCGAAGACGCAAAACAAAGTTCGCTTTAAATGTAAAGCTTTACGCACTGGATGAGTTCCTCTACGCAAGTTGCGCACAGAGTGCATGGCTCCTTTTTATGTTGTTATGATTTACTGAGGGCTATATTTACAGAGAGTTATAGGATATAAAGTGATCTTAATGACTGTTGGAGTTGAATAATTAAGTTTTATAAATATATAATCTATAGTGTATGACAGTGTGGACAGTAGTTGCAGCATAATCTCGTCTATGGGTATGTAATTAAATTATAGTTGGAGTTTTAATTCACGACAAATATTAAAGTTTTCGGTACATTCACAGCGCCGATATAAGAAGTGAATTAGCTGTTTAAAAATCAGTTTATAAAGAGTATGTGATCCATACCTGGTGGTGATAGGGACTGTAGGAGCTGAAATAAGGTTGAGGACCAAACACTTGGTACATCACATCCAGGCAGCTCATGGCGAAGAAATCACGGAGAAGAACCAAGCTTCATTTAGAGAGCAGGTCTGTGCAGACGGAGAGGAAACGGTAATTCCGGCGGTGGAGGACACAGTGGACAGTGGAGACGGTCTCTCTGCTGCGCTGCCGCTCTGCGCTCTTTACGCACTGGGCGCACCGAGGGGAACCCCCTCCACCTTCCACCCTCCTCCTCCTCCCCTCCACACACCCAGCCTGACGCCTCCCTCCCGCCAATCACAGGCCAGAGCTCCACCTCTGCCTTAATGGGCTTTTAATTACGGGACACGAAATCGTCGCGTCTATAAAGCTGTTAACTCAAATATCTACTGAGAGAACCGTTGCTTCAGTAGCCTTAAACATTTTAACATTTATATTTTTGTTAATTTAACAGAAATGTTGCTGCATTTAAATGCTATTATGTTTTAATGGACACCATGTCAAAAATATTTTCCATATATTTTCATTATTTTTGTTCTTATTTAGAGCATAATATTGCATTCTTGACCTTGGAAACAATAGTGTGGCCAAATAAACGTCACTCAGAGGTCCATTTACTAACAGAGCTTTAAACCAAATGTACAATAACATTATTTTGCCCCACAAACTTAATCAAATCTAACTAAAGCTAAATACTGAATACCTGATGCAGCTCCACTCACACAGTTTGGGATTTTGCTCCCTTGAAAAATCAATTCACGCCTTCATTCTGTTTCTTTATACCTTATTCATTTTAGGTCATTAGATGCTTTGGATTGGACAAATAGACACTAGAAGAAAACCAGGAGAGCTCCTCAGTTTTTTTTTTTTTTTTGTTTTGTTTTGTTTTTTTTGACATTTTTGTAATTTTACTTGGAAAGTTCAGAATTTGCATTGGGGCATGTTTGGGATAACAAATGGCAGCTGTTACAAAATGGCGCCATTCAGTCCCATGCTACTAATCAATATACCAACTCTATTCTCCTTTCTCCCACTGAGTTTGATCAAGTTTGTATTCACACTAATGACACTTGAGGAGTGGCAGAAGTTGAATACTTTAACTGTCATTTTTCTTTTCTGTGCTGTTTTTCATAATCACAAAGCAACTAGTACGCACAGGTATGATGTCAAGAAGGGAGCATCAAGATAATGAAATCACTTATATGAGGAGATACGATGCATGGTCGCTGAGGTGATCTAAAACTGTGGGACGCCCCAGGCGAGGAAGCCCATTAAGGCCCCTGCCTTTCTCTTTGACACCAAATTGTTCACCATCATCTTGTTGGTCAACTCTCCTTACTCTCGTCACGTGGTACATAAATTCTGATCCTGATACTCTGTGCTGTGACTCTGCTGCTGAGACTTATTTTTTAATTGTAGCGACCATCGTCCAACTACCGTAAAACTTCAATAATAGTCCGGGCTATTATTTGCTTAAATCACTGAAATCAACAGGCCTATATTTGGGACAGGCCTTTAATTCCTTTCACACAAAACTGTTTCTCAGCAAAAATGTGAAATACTGTCAAATTGTTTGTTTAAACCAGTATGAATATTGTTTAAAAATTAGCCCTCAGATAATATATCAATAATGAATCATTCGATCTAGCTTCAATAGACAGCACATCAGAGAGAGGGACAGAGTGACAGCACTTGAGGATTACGGCAACCGGCATATCGGCACAACACAACTTTATCCTGTTAAAACAGTACTCCAACTTGCAATAATTTTTATGAAAAACCCTTTTGATTGTTTTGATCTGGGGACACTTACGGACTAAAGGAATATGAATAACTTGCAGGGTAATCAAGGAATGGACACATAATTTGAGGTAGCCAACAATCAGATTTTATACATCTGAAGAACTTCTATAAAAAAAAGTATGTGCTTGGCAAACAGACCAGGCTTCTAATTGAGACAGGTGCTTATTTGTCAAAATGTGCAGCCACACAAAGTTAGAAAAAGGAACTGGGAGTTTCATTGGGACTAGGCTTTTAATTGAAGTTTTATAGTAAGTATTGATAAAAAAGCAACATGACTGGAGATAGTGGGTTAAGTAATGTAATCGGTGTATATCGCACACCATATAACACCAGCAACATAGACCACCTTGGCAAGCTGAACGTCATTGCAAATGTGCCTATATCTAGCCATCAGGGGGCTAATGTTTGCCTCCCCTGTGGGTGCAGCCCTGCGCAATCAGAAAATCATCAGTGCTTGTTGTTTGAAAGAAAAGGCAAATCTTTATATAACTGACATCAGTTTGAGCAGTTCACCAATCAGTGAGCATGGCAGGCAGTAGGTTAAAGTACCACATGTTCATGCTATAATTTTACAACTGATTCAAAATGTTATATCTGATAGTTGGTGATCATTTTATTTTTGCAGGGTTTATTGAAGCTGACATTAAGTTTTTCTCGTATTTGAAGCCGCAGTAAAGAATGTAACAAATGGCACCTACTGCTAATTGAAATGAGTAAACAAATCAAACTGACCAATGAGTGGAATGTAACGCTATGAAGTCCCACAATCCCTCAGTGGCCTCCCCAATTCTGGAGGTCAAAGGTCAAATAGTTTGTTCCCAGTTTGGTGCTATTACTAGAGGTCAGAGGTCACCAGCAGCTTACCCACCAATTACTGAGCTTTAGTACAGGTAATGGTGGGATTTAACTACAGACATTTACTCAAGTACAATTTAGAGGTACATAAGTATTTTTAATATTGTGCTACTTCACACTACTAATTCACACTGTCTCAGAGAGAAATATTGTACTTTTTACTCCACTACATTTACCTGACATCTTTAGTTACTTTGCAGATTCAGATTAATATCATTATTTATATCATAAAATGTAATCAACTAATACATAGATGTATTATTGTAGATTTAGATACTTAACATTAGTGCATCAGTAGTCTCTATACACAGACTCTACATTCAGTGAATGTAGAGTCTGTAGGCAAACCCCGGAGATCTTGCCTCCAGAAGAAGAGCGGAAGAGCCCTGGTTTCCGGTGCTAGGCTGTTTGTAGTCCACGTGATATTGACCAGTCACGTTTGAGTCAGCTGCAGTTGTTGCCAGGTTAAACGGTCTGTGCGGTGAACTAACGAGGCGGAACATAATTGGCGTCACTGCAAACTCTGAATCCATCGCAATGGTTCAGCATATTTACTTATATATAAATGGAAGTCAGAAACGGAAATTCACCTCATCCGCCCAAATCAAACCGGAATGCCAAAAAATTGAGGGTCTGCCCCCCCTAAAGGGTTCCGAGAATGGTGCATCAATAACTTTAATCCAATAATTTAATACGTGTCATTCTCAAATGGGCCATTCTGCATAATGAGTACATTTACTTTAGGTACTTAAAGTGTATTTTGATTGGAACATGTTGGTACTCTCTCAAGTTCAATTTTGAATGCAGGACTTCTACTTGTAACTATTGTAACAAATAAAAAACTGTATAATTCAAAAACAACCAAATGCATTATTTAAATTTGAAATGGTCCAGAAAGATGAACTGTTGGATCTTAGATTTTGAATTTGTTTTCCAGTCCAGAAAAGTGTAATTCACCCTCGATTACCATTAAACCACAACAGCCCACATGGGCTTGAAATATTTTGGGCCCTCTGCAGTCCGCCCAGTGGTTAGATTTAATAAGTTTAAACAGTGATTTGTCAGTATGTTTAGCTGATATTCCCTGATCAATTTCCAAGAGTGCTAACCCTAAACTAACGCTCCATTTAATTGTGAAGGTTAAAAACCTTTCCCATTAAAAAGGTTGCTGCGTATTTTACAGTAACTTACGGGCAGCTGGATGCCAGCAAGTTACTGTAAACATGTTTACAGTAATATTACTCTATTTGAATTCACAGTATCATGACTGTATTTTCATTTACTGCTAAAGCAACACATTGCCTGTTAATCCCGACTTGTTACTTACATTATTGTGACCTCGACACTGAAAGAGCAACCTGTTCCTGTTTAAATCAGCACACACTTTGATTTTAAGCTTCCAGTGTTTTACCTATGAGTGGTGATTTCTTCTTTTCTTAATGAACTGTTGCCTGGAGGTATGTTTGTCTCTTTCTATGCTTTCAGTTGTTCAGTGGTTGAAACATTGTACAATGTTTTGTCCTGTATGTAGAAAACAAATCCTTCATACAAAATATAAAGAGGATTTTCTAAAACCTAAAAGCATGAAAGAAAAGTCAATAATATAGAGTAGTCCCCTCAGCTATTTGTATTGAATTGAATGGTTATGGCAGGAGATTCCAAACTTTTGAAGTGTTGCATATGTTGTCTCCAAGCTTTATGTTTGGGGCAAAGAATTGCCAAACTTTAAGAGCCTCAAGTGCCAAAACATAACCAGCAAAACATAATCACGCTTCAATTAACATGAAGGGTTACTGTGGGAAAGCAAAAGACAAATTTTTGTCAGCCTTTTGCAACTTTGCAGATATGTTCATTAATAATGTAATGCTGGTGTTGAGTTAGCATTAACTGTATAATCCTGTATATGGGGTAGCGTGGGTAATAACAGCACAGGGACAACTTCTCTGGAGGAAAAAACATGTGGATACTTTAATGTCCGTTTAGAAAAGTAGGACAACTGACAATTCAATGACACATATCACTCCGCCCAATGTAAACGAAACACTACAAAGCTGCTTATGTATATAGTTCCTCATTCCAACAAATGTAAATAATGTTTTATCAAATAATGAGCCATTAGCTAACTCATGAAATATTCAAATAATACCCAAAACAAAACAACATTCAGACCAACACTAAAACAAAATAAATCTCATCTTATAATAACATTTCCTTATTATGTTAATTAAAAATCTAAATAGGACAGCATTATGTTTCTCTTAAAATGCCATTTTTGTCATCAGTAAGTAGCATATAAATACATTTCTAAGAGAACAGGTTGCTGTCAAACGTTTTTACCTTCTGATGTCAAGTTTAAGACGTCACTGACTTTTCAGTTGCACCAATTTATTTATACTGAGCTGTTTACATGAACCTTTGATCCCTTATAATGAAGTCTCCAGCTGACTGATCATTATAACTACTGACTGTGACTGAGCAGAAGAAGCTTATTTCTATTTCTCTTTAAAAAATTATCCTTAAAATAATCAGTGTCACATACTTAATGACCGTAAAATACAAGAAATCATTAAATGTTGTGATGCCACAGTGATCCATTTATTGTGGCTGTTACTCTTTGGGTTCTTGAGCTTATATGTATTATTTTAATTAACTCAGATATTTGCCAGCACTGACCCAAAATTAGACTACATAAGTGTTCAGAGTAAATGTTAGGGAAGTTTTAATGAGTAATAAGTTGTAGCTGTGTGTAAACTGCTGTAAGAGAGCAGGCATGTTCAGTCAGTCCATAAATAAACATTAAAAAAAAAATTGTACATTAATAAAACCATTACGTTTGTATGTTGTCACTGTGGATGTTGCCCTTGCGTTAATAATCTGTTGTTGTGATTTTTGTGTCATTCTGGCACTTGACCGTCCTTTTGGCTGACCCCTCCAACAACCAGCGCACCTGTTCCCCACCACAAGTGGCGCAGAGAAGCTATTAAAACCCAAAATATCTCCCATTGAAGTGCAGCTCAGCTCATCTCACAGGCACTATTCAACCATCGATCTCTGTCTATGATGGACCTCGAACCGCCAAGGTTCAATGAGGAATGTTTGGCATCCTCTCTCTGCTGTCACTCACCGGTTTGATGGATTTGAGAGAAGGTTACTGCAAGAATCAGGTGTTGTGCGCTCTTTGTATGAAATTGTTCCCTAACGACAGCAACAAACATTAGAGGGGCAGCGATATTCAG